>NC_082722.1:82967503-83141972 GCF_030144855.1 Hypanus sabinus
CCTTCCTTTCCAGTCCTGGTCTTAGCCGGCAATATCAACAGCATTCATTTCCATAGATGCTGCCTGACCTCCTTAGTTCCTCCAGCATTGTGTGTTTTACTGTAGATTTCCAGCACCTGCAGGATCTCTTGGTGTCTCTATGGTGAGGCTAAGGTTATCTTTGGTTAAGTGAATTTATTCTGAAAGTACAAACTGTTTCAAGTCCCTGGACCAGCTGCCAATGGGGCACCTTTAGTGAGAGGGACAGAGACTGGGCTCCATCTCTACACAGGTCGTCTCATGCAGCTGAAGGAAAAATCAAACCTTTTGTTGACATTTCTGAAGATCTATCCTGGGCCCAACATACTCGTGCAACTACGAAGCAGGCAAACCGGCGGCTTTATTTGAATCGAGTTAACTTAAATCTTATACCCATTTCACAAAGTGAGGGAGTAAAAATCCTGGTGTTATGACTCTGTCGTAAAGTACAGACATGTGAATTTACAAACCCCATTTCCAGAAAAGTTGGGATATTTTCCAAAATGCAATAAAAAAAATGTGATGTGTTAGTTCACGTGAACCTTTATTTAACTGACAAAAGCACAAAGAAAAGATTTTCAAAAGTTTTACTGACCAACTTAATTATATTTTGTAAATACACACAAATTTAGAATTTGATGGCTGCAACACACTCAACAAAAGTTGGGACAGGGGCATGTTTACCATTGTGTTACATCACTTTTCCTTTTAATAACACTTTTTAATTGTTTTGTAACTGAGTATACTAATTGTAGTAGATTAGCAATTGGAAATTTTGTCTATTCTTGCTTGATATAAGACTTCAGCTGCTCAACAGTCCGTGGTCTCCGTTGTCTGATTCTCCTCTTCATGATGCGCCATAAATTTTCAATAGGAGATAGATCTGGACTGGCAGCAGGCCAGTCAAGCACATGCACACAGTGTCTACAAAGCCACGCTGTTGTAGCCCGTGCAGAATGTGGTCTGGCATTGTTCTGCTGAAATAAGCATGGACGTCCCGGGAAGAGACGTCGCCTTGATGGCAACATATGTCTCTCTAAAATCCTAATATACGCCTCAGAGTCAATGGTACCTTCACATAAGTGCAACTCACTCATGCCGTGGGCACTGATGCACCCCCATACCATCACAGATGCTGGCAATTGCACCTTTCGCTGATAACAATCAGGATGGTCGTTTTCATCTTTGGCACGGAGAACTCGACGCCTGTTTTTTCCGAAAACTAGCTGTAATGTGGACTCATCTGACCACAGCACACGGTTTCAGTCTTTCGGTTCATCTGAGATGAGTTTGGGCCCAGAGAACTCGCCGGCGTTTCTGCATAGAGTTGATGTATAGCTTCCTCTTTGCGTAATACAGTTTCAAGTTGCACTTCTGGATGCAGCGACGGACTGTGTTAAGTGACAATGGTTTTCTGAAGTACTCCCGAGCCCAGGTGGCTATAATTGTTACAGTAGCATGACAGTTTCTTAGGCAGTGCCACCTGAGGGCTCGAAGATCACGCGCATTCAACAGTGGTTTCCGACCTTGCCCTTTACGCACTGAGATGTCTGAATTCTCTGAATCTTTTCACAATATTATGTACAGTATATGTTGAAAGACCTAAATTCTCTGCAATCTTGCGTTGGGAAATGTTCCTTTTGAACTGACTAATAATTCTCTCACGAATTTTGGCACAAAGGGGTGAGCCACGACCCATCCTTGCTTGCAAAGACTGAGCCTTTGATGGACGCTACTTTTATACCCAGTCACGATACCTCACCTGCTACCAATTAGCCTGCTTAATGTGGAGTCTTCCAAACCGGTGTTACTTGAATATTCTGTGCACTTTTCAATCTTATTTTAACTCTGTCCCAACTTTTGTTGAGTGTGTTGCAGCCATCAAATTCTAAATTTGTGTATATTTACAAAATACAATTAAGTTGGTCAGTAAAACGATTGAAAATCTTTTCTTTGTACTTTTGTCATTTAAATAAAGGTTCACGTGAATTAACATATCACAGATTTTTGTTTTTATTGCATTTTGGAAAATATCCCAACTTTTCTGGAAATGGGGTTTATATAAGTTTAATGGCTTGTAGGAAGAACTGTCCCATAGCCTGTTGGTCCTGCCTGACAAAAGCAGCTGAACCAGTTTATGGTTGGGGTGACTGGTGGCCCCGATGATCTTCCAGGCCTCCTTTATGCACCTGCTGCTATAGATGACCTCAATGGAGGGAAGTTCACATTCACAGATGCGTTGGGCTGTCCATACCACTCTCTGCAGTGCCCAGCGATCAAGGTTGGTGTAGTTCCCATACCAGGCGGTGATATAGCCGAACAGGATGCTGTCAGTTGTAGAGATCTCGAGGATTTGGCGGCCCATGCCAAACTTCTTCAGTCGCTTGAGGTGAAAGAGACTTTGATGTGCTTTTTTTAGTCACACAGCCGCTGTGTACAGTCCATGAGATTTTTGGTGATAAAGATCTTGAAACTACTCATCCTCGAGGTCGACTGCAGTCCCATTGATGCTGATTGGGCTGAGCCTGTCTCCATTTCTCCACATTCAGCTCTTTTGTTTTTTGGACACGGAGGAAGAGATTGTTATCTTGGCACCACTGTGTCAGGGTGTTAACCTCTCCTTTGTAGGCTGTCTCGTCACTGCTAGAAATTGGGCCGATCAATGTCATGTCATCTGCAAATTTGATCAGCAGATTGGAGCTGTGTGTGGTAGCACAGTCATAGGTGTAAAGGGAGTAGAGCAGGGGACTCAGGACACAATCCTGGGGGGGCACCTGTATTGAGGGGCAGAGGGCCAGAGGTGAGGGAGCCCACTCTTACCACCTGTCAGCAATCTGGCAGGAAGTCTAGGATCCAGCTGCATAAGGCTACATCACCGTCTGGTATGGGGGATGGGGGCACTGCGCAAGATTGGAAAAAGTTGTAGAGGGTTGAACACTCAGCCAGCACTATCATGGGCACCAGCCTCCCCACCACAGAGGACATCTTTATAAGATGATGCCTCAAGAAGGTGGCATCCATCCAAAAGGGCCTTCAGCATCCAGGACCTTCCCCCTTCTCATTACTACCATCAGGGAGGAGGTACAGGAGCCTGGAGACACACACTCAATGACTTAACAAAAGCTTCTTCCCTCTGCATCAGATTTCTGAATGGACAAAGAACCCATGAACATTTCCTCAGTATTTGCCCTCTGCTTGCAAAACATTTTTTATGGAGACAGTGGAATTCATGTCCTGTACTGTACTGCCACACTTGGCCATGGACGGTCCCAAGCCCAGCTGTGAAAAGAGGGTTAGGCATGGGGCTACCACCCCCATCTTGTAAAAACGCAACTGTACAGGAAAGCCATCAGAGGCTCCAAAGTTCTCATCCTGGGAGAGGAAGGATCTTTGACGAAAGGTGCAGGACAGAGGACTCTGGCAAGCTGCTGTCGGTGCCCATGCCCTAGTGGGGAGATGGGTTCAAGATGAATTGTACAGCTGCTGTGAATTAGACTATCTACTTCAGCGAGAGTAAACCCGACTGGTTCCACCGATAGCAGTGCTGAAGGCCAGCGTTTATGGTGGAGATGAGCTTGTCTGGACAGAGACAGATGGCTGACTCAGCCTAGTGCAGCCCACAAAATGTTGCCTTGCAAACACTAATTACTTTGATCAGCTGTCCCAATTGGCAGCCCTGGTACAGGGATCATAAGGACAACATTCCCCTGACCACAGGGACATTGGACCTTCGGGAAGGCTGACACAGCAGATTTTCAGCTGACACAGGCACACAGCGTCTCTCAGACCCGTGAAACTAAAAATACCATCCTACCAATAACAAACAACTGGAGCTAAGTTCAAAGAATCTCAAGGGAAAGAACAAGAACTCTCGGCCCACTGCACCAGGCTGGCTCATTGGCAGGGCTTCCCACACGACCCACCCTCAAAACAAGGGGACAGAACTAGCCGAGAGGGAGCTGGCCAGTACAAATGAGCAGTGTGGGAATTTCTTCTGGCAGAGAGTGGTGAATCTCCGAAATTGTCTTCCCAACTTCACCTTTCCCTCTTGGACTCACCTTATGTATTACTGTGTGTTTTTTATTACTGTGCTCTTTATCTTACTGTGTTTTTTTGTGCTGCATCAAATCCAGAGTAACAATTATTTCATTCTCCTTTACACTTGTGTACTGGAAATTACTTTAAATAACCTTGAATTTCAAATCAAGTGGTGGAAGCTGGATTATTATAAATATGAGAACCACTTACTCAAAATTCAAACATCCCAATTTGACATGACATCACAAATGGGAAAATTCTACAAGACACCGGGAAGATTCCCAGGCGACGCGCAGGTCTCTCTACACGACAGACAGTTCTGAGAAATGACCTCATATTGAACAGAAATTAATGAAAAATTAAAAAAAAAACACTGTATAAAGCAAAAAATGAAGATCTTATTATGTTATTGAAAGAGTGAATTTGTCAGCACTGGAGTGAACATATTTGTCTTAACAGTATGCCGATCATGAAACAAGCAAATATCTATCATCACAAATTGAAAATCGAACCTCAGCAAAGCTCGTTTAAAAAGAGAACTTCGTGAGCATCAGGCCCAATCAGCGCTGGGAGCTGAGCATAGCGATGAGGTGCATTGGCAGGTCGGCGATGCTGGTTTAAAAGGGGAGTTTTACGGGTGTTCAGGCTCATTCTGATGGCCCAATCAGCAGTGGGAACAGGCCACAATGATGAAGTTTCTCACAGATTGGAGATGCTGGTTTAAAAGTACAGAAAGGATAAGCAGGGTGGCCAGTGGTGAGAGTGGGAGTGTCGGGCTTTGGCTCAAAGGAGGCTTCGGCTCTGAAGAGGCGTTGGCTCTGGGTAAGCTTCTGTTAAGGTTTTTTTTCCTCTCCTACCTAGTGTAGTAAATGGCCGTTGTGTGTTCTTCATGCTGGATCTTGGACTCCTGGGACACCCAGTCCCCCAGGGAACTACATCTATGTGAAGTGCATCTGGCTGCAGCTCCTCGAAGACCACAGCTGGATGATCTTCAGTTTGTATGGGAGAGTGAGGATATAACTGATCAAAGTTATGGGGAAGTGGTCACCCTGAAGTTGCAGGAGGTGAGTATCTGGGAGACTGTCAGGAGAAATGGACATGTGAACAGGCAGTTAGCGCAGATCACTCCTGTGGCCATTCCCCTCAATAATAACTATACTGTTGTGGAAGATTACCTCCCAGGGGAACGCCACGGAGACCAGGTTACTGGCACTGATCCGTGGTGCAGAAGGGAAAAGAGGGAGAAGAGGGGAGTGGTAGTGATGGGGGCTCAATAGTGAGGGGAAAAGACAGGAGACCTTGTGGACATGAACGGGACACCCAGATGGTGTGTTGCCTCCCTGATGCCAGGGTCAGGAACGTCTCAGATTGGAGGGGAAGGAAGAGTACCCAGATGTCTTGGTAGATATTGGTACCAACGACATAGGAAGGAAAAACAAAGAAGTTTTGAAAAGAGAATTTAGAGAGCTAGGTAGAAGGCTGAGAAGCAGGACCTCCAAGCTAGTAATTTCTGGATTGCTGCCTGTGGTATGAGCCAGTGAGGGGAGATAGATGATGATTTGGCAGATTAATGTGTGACTGAGAAGCTGGTGCAGGGGGCAGAGCTTCAGCTTCTTGGATCATTGGGATCTGTTCTGGGGGAGGCATGACCTGTACAAAAGTGACAGGTTGCACCAGAACCCGAGGGGGACAAATACTTTCCCAGGTAGGTTTGTTAGAGCCGTTGGGGAGGGTTGGCAGGGGGGTAGGAACCGGAGAGAAGGAACTTAGGATAGAATGGATGGTACAGAAGCAAAGATAGCATGCAGTCAGACTATCAGGAAAGGCAGGCAGTTGATAGGACAAAATTGTAGCCAGCAGGGCGAGCATCAGTGTATTAGGGATGCAGAATCAAAAAGGATAGCAAATGCAGTACTCAAAGTGTGATATCTCAATGCACAGAGTATAAGAAATAAGGTGGATGATCTTGTTACACTATTACAGATCGCCAGGTATGATGTTGTGGCCATCACTGAATCGTGGCTGAAGGATGGTTGTTGTTTGTAGCTGAATGTCTAAGGTCCCACATTGTATTAGAAGGATAGGAAGGTAGGCAGAGGGGGTGGTGTGGCTCTGCTGGTAAAGAATGGCATCAAATCAGTAGAAAGATGTGACATAGGGTCAGAAGTTGTTGAAACCTTGTAGGTTGGGTTAAGAAACTGCAAGGGTAAAAGGACCCTGATGGCAGTTGTATACAGGCGTCCCAACAGTAGCTGGGATGTGGACCACAGATTACAATGGGAAATAGAAAAGGCATGTCAAAACGACAATGTTCATGGGAGATCTTAATATGCATGTCGCTTGGGAAAATCAGGGTGGTAATGGATTTCAAGAGAGTAAGTTTGTTAAATGCCGATGAGATGGCTCTTTAGAGGAGCTTTTTGTTGAGCCTGTTAGGGAACCAATCATTGGGTGTAATGTAATGAACTGGAGGTGATTAGGGAGTTTAATTCTTTGAGGAGATTACAAGTAGGGTAGACAGAGGGGATGTGTTGGATGTTGTTTATTTGGACTTTCAGAAGGCCTTTGACAAGGCATCACACATGAGGCTGCTTCCCAAGTTAAGAGTCCGTGGTATTACAGGAAAGGTAGTTAGAGCATTGGACTCTCTCCAATGTCAGCACACCCTTTTTTAGATAAGGGAACCAAAGCTGCTCAGATACTCCAAGTGTGGTCTGACCGATGCCTCACAAAGCCACAGCATTACATCCTTACTCTCATATTCTAGTCTTCTCAAAATTAATGCAACATTACATTTGCCTTCATTACCACTGACTCAATCCGCAAGCTAGCCTTTAGGGAATCCTGCACAAAGACTGCAAGTCCCTTTGCACCTCAGATTTTTGAAATGCAAATGAAATGCTATGTTGGAAAATGCAAGGTCAAGCGCTTTTGGTAGTAGAAATAAATGTGCAGACTATTTTCTAAACGGGGAGAAAATCCAAAAATCTGAGATCCAAAGGGATTTGGGAGTCCTTGCGCAGAATTCCCTCAAGGTTAACTTGCAGGTTGAGTCAGTGGTGAAGAAGGCAAATGCACTGTTAGCATTCATTTCAAGAGGTCTAGAATTCAAGATCAGGCATATGATGCTGAGGCTTTATAAGGCACTGGTGAGGTCTCATCTTACATATTGTCAACAGTTTTGAGCTCCTCATCTAAGAAAAGATGTGCTGGGATTAGAGAGGGTCCAAGAGTTCACCAGAATGATTGCAGGAATGAAGGCTTATCACACGAGGAACGCTTGGTGGCTCTAGGTCCGTACTCACTGGTATTTTGGAGGATGAGGGGGAGTCTCATTGAAACCTTTCAAATGTTGAAAGGTCTAGACAGAGAAAATGCAAAGAGGATGTTTCCCATGGTGGGAGAGTCTAGAACAAGAGGGCATAGCCTCAGGATAAAGGGGCATCCTTTCAAAACAGAGAGATGCAGAAATTTCTTTAGCCAGAGGGTAGTGAATTTGTGGAATTTATTACCACAGGCAGCTGTGGAGGCCAGGCTGTTAGGTGTACTTAAAGCAGAGCTTAATAAGTTCTTGATTGGACAGGGCATTGAAGGTTACGAGGAGAAGACTGGGGAGTGGAGCTGAGGAGGGGGAGAAAAAATGATCAGCCATGATTGAATGGTGGCAGACTTGATGGGCCAAATGGCCTAATTCTGCTCCCATGTCTTATGGTAATTTTGAATAGGCTGGTTGCAGAAGTTTAAGCAAAGGCATGGATTACAATTAAAGTATCTGCTGATCATGAAACAGCACAGAAATTCATTGAAGTGTTTGCCAAGATCATTGCTGATGAAAATCTATCACACTATAGCTTCTTCAGTATATACGTGTGATGAACAAGTGTAAGATAAAGACTGCTTACCAATGTCAGAAATGATTCCGATCCCAAGCTATCTCATTATATATTCCAACATTCAAAGTCTGAAATATTTCCGACCTCAAGCATTTTGGATAAGGGGTACTCAATCTGCATAAGTATTTCCACTTGATTCTGCATTGTTACCGTTTTGCTTTGTTCTACTTTAATGCATCTCATCCGTATGAGGAGTAGCAAGAGAAGCTTTTCACTGTACTTCCACATGTGACGATAATAAATCAAGTCCAATACCATTTGAAGGAGAGAAGGATCAATATTTGATATTTTCAGATCTATTATTACAATCAGAGTGGAACATCGTCTGGTTGTGTTGTTCAAAACTCAAACAATGCATTTCACCATACAATGAAATGCATCATTTGTGTTAACCACAAACGCAGCCTGGGGCGGCCCGCAAATGTCGCCACCCATCCCAGCATGGCCATGTTCACCGTGTTCAACAGAGCAACACAAACAATAACAACAAGAAGCCCCCTCACCACACACCCACACACCCCTACCTCCATCCCCAGGACTCTGACTCTCACACTCATGGGCTGGGGAACAGTTACAGCCGGTGCTGAGCACCATGTTGTGTTAAACCGTGGTGCAGAACCGATAGGCTGTGCCTCTTCCTCCCCTAACCCCATTTCAGCACTCCCGCTCACAGCCCACGCAGACTTCCTTTCCATCTATTTATGCAGTTCCCCTTTTATTCTGCCTCCGCACCCTTTCCAATAACACACCAGTCAGATTCCAGGGTTGACCCATGAAAGCTCAGAGTTTAATTCCCACACTGACACCTGTGTCCAGGAGCAAGTCCATCCCATTGACACAGGGGTCAGCCAGATGAGGGGCTGCTGTGTCCACTTTGAGAGAGTGGTGGCTCTGGGATAGTTCTGTGCAGAGAAGAACACTGTTTGGATAAGGAGTCTGTTCACCCACCATAGACATCCCAACAGGCAACCTAATTGCTGATGCTATATGCAGACCCATGGAACTAAGGTTTGCAGCTGTAAACTGATCTCCACGATCTGACAGGATAACTCTGTAACCTCTGAGATGTCTGCTTTCAAGATTCAGTGCTTGGGAAGCTGAAAGGTCTGAAGGTAGATAAGTCTTCTGCACCAGATGGACTACATTGAAAGAGATTGTGGAGGCATTAGTAATGATCTTTCAAGAATGTCTAGATTCTGGAATGGTTCCAGAGGACCGGAAAATTGCAAATGTCACTTCATTCTTCAAAAAGGGAGGGAGGCAGAAGAAAGGAAATTATAGGTTAGTTAGCCTGACTTCAATGGTAGGGAAGATGTTGGAGTCAATTGTTAAGGATGTAGTTTTGGGGTACAAAAGCAGGCCAAAGTAAGCATGGTTTTCCTATGGGAAAATCTTTTCTGACAAGTCTGTTAGAATGCTTTGAAGAAATAACAAGCAGGATAGACAGAGAAGAATTGCTTGATGCTGTATACTTGCAATTTCAGAAGTCCTTTGACAAGGTGTTTAACAAGCTAGGAACCCATGGCATTACAGAGAAGATTCTAACATGGATAGAGCAGTGGTTGATTGGCAAGAGGCAAAGAGAGGGAATAAAGGGAGCTTTATCTGGTTGGCTGCTGGTGTCTAGTGGTATGCCACAGGGGTCTGTGTTGGGACCAATTCTTTTCATGTTATATGTCAATGATTTGGATAATAGAACTGAATGCTTTGTGCCCAAGCTTGCAGACAATATGAAGACTGGTGGAGAAGCAGGTAGTGCTGAGGAAGCGGGGAGTCTGCGGAAGGACAGACAGATTGAGAGACTGGGCAAAGAAGTGGCAGATGGAATGTACTGTAGAGAAGTGTATGGTCATGCACTTTGGAGAAGAAATAAAGGTTAGACTATTTTCTAAACAGGGAAAAAAAGTCAAAAATCTGAGGTGCAAAGGGACTTGCAGTCTTTGTGCAGGATTCCCTAAAGGTTAGTTTGTGCATTGAATCAGTGGTAATGAAGGCAAATGTAATGTTGCATTACTTTTGAGAAGACTAGAATATGAGAGTAAGGATGTAATGCTGTGGCTTTGTGAGGCATCGGTCAGACCACACTTGGAGTATCTGAGCAGCTTTGGTTCCCTTATCAAAGAAAGGCTGTGCTGACATTGGAGAGAGTCCAGAGGAGGCTCATGAGAATGATACTGGGAATGAAAGGGTTATCATGTGTGGAACATTTGATGGCACAGAGCCTTTACTTGCTAGAGTTTAGAAGAATGGGGGGAGGGGGTTTCTCATTGAAAGCTATCAAATAATGATAGAGTGGATGTGGAGAGGATGTTTCCTATGTAGGGGAGACTATGACCGGAGGAGACAGCCTCAGAATTGAGGGATGTCCATTTAGAACAGAGATGAGGAGGAGTTTCTTTAGCCAGAGGGTGGTGAATCTGTGGAATTCATTGCCACAGACAGATGTTAAAGGCAAGTCATTGAGTATATTTAAAGTGGAGGGTGTTAGGTTCTTGATTAGTCAGGCTGTCAAAGGTTACAGGTTGAATAGGATTGAGAAGGATAATAAATCAGCCATGATGAAATGGTGGAGCAGATTTGATGGGCTGAATGGCCTAATTCTGCTCCTATGTCCTATGGTCTTATGATATAAGATTGTTTAATGTCATTTACAGTACACAAATGTAAAGAACAAAATAATTGTTACTGTGGATTTGAAAAAATACACGATAACAAATATAATAATAAAAACACATTAAATATAAACACATAAGATAGCAAGTACATAAATAAACAGATATACATGTGTGAAAGGTGACTGACAGGAAATGATAAAGTAGTGGTGGTTGGGGGTGTGGAGGGTTGAGTTTGTGGGTGGAGGTGTTGATCACTCACTGGAATTTAGAAGATTGAGGGGGGATCTTATTGAAACGTATAAAATTCTAAAGGGATTGGACAGGCTAGATGCAGGAAGATTGTTTCCGATGTTGGGGAAGTCCAGAACGAGGGGTCACAGTTTAAGGATAAAGGGGAAGCCTTTTAGGAACAAGATGAGGAAAAACTTCTTCACACAGAGAGTGGTGAATCTGTGGAATTCTCTGCCACAGGAAACAGTTGAGGCTGGTTCATTGGCTATATTTAAGAGGAAGTTAGATATGGCCCTTGTGGCTAAAGGGATCAGGGGGTATGGAGAGAAAGCAGATACAGGGTTCTGAGTTGGATGGTCAGCCATGATCATACTGAATGGCGGTGCAGGCTGGCCTACTCCTGCACCTATTTTCTATGTTTCTATCAGCTTTACTGCTTGGGGAAAGGAACTGTTCTCTCCAGTTCTATTTCTTTCAATTGGCAGACCTACCCCCGGCTCCCTTCTGCCCTAAGTTTTTCCTAAACCCCTGACTGAGCACTAATTCACCAGCCCGAAGTCTCCACGTCAACCAGGTCCATCAGTGGCCCACCATTGACTATATCTTCAAGAGACAGTTTTCAAGTGGACAACATCCATCATTAAAGACTGTAATTGTCAGTGCCTCTGTAAAACAGCTAGCGTATTCAAAGATCCCACTCCGCCTACCCACTCTCTCTTCGTACACTGGTGAATGAAAACTGTCCCGTGATTAGACCAAGATTAAATACATGGGTCAGTGGGCTGGAAGGGCCTGTTTCATGCTGTAGCTCTAAATAAACAAATAAACTTAAATCTGCCCTTCCTGCACTTCCTCTGCAACTATTCTGCATTCTGTTATTGTTTTACTTGAATACATTGTGTAAGGATCTGATCTACATGAACAGTTTGCAAGACAAACGCTTCACAGTATCCCAGTACATGTGACAATAATAAACCAACAAATCTTCTCATTTCTACCACCAGGGACAAGGTACAGGAGCCTGAAGACCCCTCTTCTCATTGCTACCATCAGGGAGGAGGGACAGGTGCCTGAAGACCCCTCTTCTCATTGCTACCATCAGGGAGGAGGGACAGGTGCCTGAAGACCCCTCTTCTCATTGCTACCATCAGGGAGGAGGGACAGGTGCCTGAAGACCCCTCTTCTCATTACTACCATCAGGGAGGAGGGACAGGTGCCTGAAGACCCCTCTTCTCATTGCTACCATCAGGGAGGAGACATGGGAGTCTGAAGTCACATAATTAATGTGGCATGGTCATGCTGCGGACAGCACCTGGTCGTGTAGCAGATAGCACATGGTTGTACAGGCATCCAGTTCATTTCCCCACGCTGCCTGTGATGAGTTTGTACGTTCTCCCCATGACCGCGGGTTTCCTCCCACAGTCCAAAGACGTGTGGGTTGGTGGGCTAACTGGTCATTGTAAATTGTCATGTGTTCAGACTAGGAGGGACAGGGGAATTGCTGGGCAGCGTGGCTTCAAGGACTGCATGTCAATAAATACATATCTGAACAGCTGCTTCCCCTTGGCCACAATGAACACGCCTCACTATTCGCCTTTTGAACAACTTTCTTATTTTGTAACTTAGTAATTTTCATGTATTGATGACACAGGACAACATGTTCCATCACATGTCAGTGATCTGAGTATTTAACTTACACAGTGGTTCGGCCAAACATTTACCTCGTTTACACTCACGAAGCATTGAATACAAACCCACAAACCCATAAAAACCCAGGAGTTAAAGGGTGGGAGCCGAGAGAGTGAGCTTGGAGAGTGCAAGAGCAGCAGAAGGAGCTGTGAACAGAATCCAAAACCATTAGAAGGTGGAAAGGGTCAGTAGTGGGTGTGCTCTTAGAAATGTGGGTGCATCAGTATTAATTAAGGAAATAATCGCAAAACAAAGGAGAGGGATATGCAACACTTTACAGCACCAACAACCTGGCTTCAATTCCTGCCACTGTCTGTAGGAGTTTGTATGTTCTCCCCGTGACTGTGGAGAGCCCTGGTTCCCACGACACGTGGGTCAGGGTGAGTGAGTTGTGGGGATGCTACTTTTGTGTCGGACACAAGGCAGCACTTACGAGCTGCCGCCAGCGTGTCCTCACTAATTTGATTCGACACGTGCATTTCATGGTATGTTTCAATGTTCATGTGACAAATAAAGTCAACCTTTTTAATACTTATCTTCAATTTAATCATATTTAAAAGAAGAGGTCACGAAAGGGCATCTTGAGGACAAAGCCTCCAGCTAATCAGTACGGGTCTTTCCTAAGGTTATGAGTCTGTGCGTGTGGAGGAGTGCGGGTGGTGAGGCGGGATGCACTTGGCTACTACAGGCATAATTCCGGCTGGCAAACCGTCTGGGATACGAGGAGTTCCCAGAAACAGATCCGTAACTTGGGGAAGGACTGTAAAAGGAACTCGAGGGGAGCTGGAGAATGTTACTCATCCTGGGGACCCCTGTGGATGCTTGGGAAGTTGCTGGAGGCAGAAACTCTCAACACCGTTAAATCCCTGGACGTACCTCAGGCCAGATGGTCACCATGATGATTGGCCCAATACTATTACAAGCTCAGGGTGTTGCGGAGGTCGGATGTTCAATCCTGGCATCCTCCATGAGGAGTCTGTATATTTCACCCCTGTGTTTCTAATCCACAGTCCACAGATGTACCGGGTAGGTTAATTTGTCATCGTGCAATAAGCTGACCGGTGATTAGGTTAGGGTTCATCATTAGGTTAGGGTCTTTGATGGTGTGGAATGACCTACCCCCTGCTATATCTCAAAATAAACTCCAGGACTCCCTTGTACATACGGCTGAGTCCCACAACTTTCTATGAATTTATGATGGTAGAATACTGAAAGGCCTGGATAGAGTGGACGTTTCTTACAGTGGGGAGTCTAGGACCAGAGGGCACAGCCTCAGAGTAGACTGTTGTGGAGAGGACATTTCCTACAGTGGGGAGTCTAGGACCAGAGGGCACAGCCTCAGAGTAGACTGTTGTGGAGAGGACATTTCCTACAGTGGGGAGTCTAGGACCAGAGGGCACAGCCTCAGAGTAGACTGTTGTGGAGAGGACATTTCCTACGGTGGGGAGCCTAGGACCAGAGGGCACAGCCTCAGAGTAGACTGTTGTGGAGAGGACATCTCCTACAGTGGGGAGTCTAGGACCAGAGGGCACAGCCTCAGAGTAGACTGTTGTGGAGAGGACTTTTCCTACGGTGGGGAGTCTAGGACCAGAGGGCACAGCCTCAGAGTAGACTGTTGTGGAGAGGACATTTCCTACAGTGGGGAGTCTAGGACCAGAGGGCACAGCCTCAGAGTAGACTGTTGTGGAGAGGACATTTCCTACAGTGGGGAGTCTAGGACCAGAGGGCACAGCCTCAGAGTAGACTGTTGTGGAGAGGACATTTCCTACGGTGGGGAGTCTAGGACCAGTGGGCACAGCCTCAGAGTAGACTGTTGTGGAGAGGACATTTCCTACAGTGGGGAGTCTAGGACCAGAGGGCACAGCCTCAGAGTAGACTGTTGTGGAGAGGACATTTCCTACAGTGGGGAGTCTAGGACCAGAGGGCACAGCCTCAGAGTAGACTGTTGTGGAGAGGACTTTTCCTACGGTGGGGAGTCTAGGACCAGAGGGCACAGCCTCAGCGTAGACTGTTGTGGAGAGGACATTTCCTACGGTGGGGAGTCTAGGACCAGAGGGCACAGCCTCAGAGTAGACTGTTGTGGAGAGGACATTTCCTACGGTGGGGAGTCTAGGACCAGAGGGCACAGCCTCAGCGTAGACTGTTGTGGAGAGGACATTTCCTACGGTGGGGAGTCTAGGACCAGAGGGCACAGCCTCAGAGTAGACTGTTGTGGAGAGGACATTTCCTACAGTGGGGAGTCTAGGACCAGAGGGCACAGCCTCAGAGTAGACTGTTGTGGAGAGGACATTTCCTACAGTGGGGAGTCTAGGACCAGAGGGCTCAACTTCAGAATAGAGGGACGTTTGTTTAGAATAGAGATGAGGAGGAATTTCTTATCCAGAGGGCAGTGAATCTGTGGAACTCATTGTCACGGATGGCTGTGAAGGCCGTCACTGAGTCTACTTAAAGTGGAGGTTCTTGCTTAGTCTGTGATGTCAAAGGTTATGGGAAAAGACAGGAGAATGGGGAAGGAGGATAAATAAATAAGAAAGCAAGCCTTGATGGAATGCCAGAACAGACTCGACGGGCTGAACTGCATAATCCTACCCCTATGATTTATGGATGAGGATTTAACAGTGTAAAATGAAGATGTTTGGATGGAATAGCATCTGTTAAATCAAGAAGCAAGCAACTCTAGAGTCAGGGAGGGAGACGTAAAGAACCTGGTCAAAGGGTGGTACTGAGGGAGACATCACCGTACCTGGTTTGATGGCGCTCAGCACTGCCCGCGAAGCTTTCAGAACGGCTTGATAGACATCGCGCTGCTCGGGAGTGAACCTGCCGTTGGCTGGAAAGGAGCAGGTGATGTCTGACCCATAGCAGTAGTACTCTCCACCCATATCAAAGAGGCTGCAAAGACAAGGCATGCAACACGTTCACCGTCAGTCATAAAGGACAGACCAGTATCCAAAACACACCCCAAGCACAGTGAAACTCCCTCAAATAATCCTGGTCTGGGTTTATACCATAAAACATTGGGAAAGGTTGAGGGTTACAGACAGCAGGGGCTCAGTGTGTCAGATCACCACTTGGGCAGTTAAACAGTCACCCCCATGCTCCCTCGGCCGGCCCCTTGTCAAAGTACATATACATATACAGGGGTGCCAGAAAGTTTGTGAACCCTGCTTTTATTTAAAACCCTGTTTTGTTTTTGCATAAAAATGACCTAAAATGTGATCAGATCTTCACATGTAACACAAAAACATTATACTTGTTAATTTATTGATAAAAATCACATTCACACACACAGGTTCAGGTAAAATATCAACAGCATATGTTGTGAAATTTGTTAACTTAGCAGCAGCCGTACAATGCAAATCAATTAAAGTATAAAATAGCTAAATTAAAAAGTGCAAAAACAGAAATAATAAAAGTGAAGCAGTCTTCAAGGGTTCATTCTCCATTTAGGAATCAGATGGCAGAGGGGAAGAAGCTGATCCTGAATCATTGTGTGTGTGCCTTCAGACTTCTGTACCTCCTTCCTAACGATAACCACGAGAAGACAGCATGTTCTGGGTGATGGGTTCCTGAATAATGGACATCAGCTTTCCGAGGCACCACTCTTTGAAGATGTCTTGGGTACTATGGAGGCTAGTACCCAAGATGGAGCTGATTAATTTTACAACTTTCTGCGGCTCCTTTCAATCCTGTGCAGTAGCCCTCACCAACCCCCATACCAGACAGTGATGCAGCCTGTCAGAATATTCACCCCCCCATACCAGACAGTGATGCAGCCTGTCAGAATATTCACCCCCCATACCAGACAGTGATGCAGCCTGTCAGTATATTCACCCCAATATACCAGACAGTGATGCAGCCTGTCAGAATATTCACCCCCCATACCAGACAGTGATGCAGCCTGTCAGAATATTCACCCCCCATGCCAGACAGTGATACAGCCTGTCAGAATATTCACCCCCCATACCAGACAGTGATGCAGCCTGTCAGAATATTCACCCCCCCCATACCAGACAGTGATGCAGCCTGTCAGAATATTCACCCCCCCCATACCAGACAGTGATGCAGCCTGTCAGAATATTCACCCCCCCCATACCAGACAGTGATGCAGCCTGTCAGAATATTCACCCCCCCATACCAGACAGTGATGCAGCCTCAGAATATTCAACCCCCATACCAGACAGTGATGCAGCCTGTCAGAATATTCACCCCCCCATACCAGACAGTGATGCAGCCTGTCAGAATATTCACCCCCCATACCAGACAGTGATGCAGCCTGTCAGAATATTCACCCCCCCATACCAGACAGTGATGCAGCCTCAGAATATTCAACCCCCATAGCAGACAGTGATGCAGCCTGTCAGAATATTCACCCCCCATACTAGACAGTGATGCAGCCTGTCAGAATATTCACCCCCCCATACCAGACAGTGATGCAGCCTGTCAGAATATTCACCCCCCCCATACCAGACAGTGATGCAGCCTGTCAGAATATTCACCCCCCCATACCAGACAGTGATGCAGCCTCAGAATATTCACCCCCCATACCAGACAGTGATGCAGCCTGTCAGAATATTCACCCCCCCCATACCAGACAGTGATGCAGCCTGTCAGAATATTCACCCCCCCATACCAGACAGTGATGCAGCCTCAGAATATTCAACCCCCATACCAGACAGTGATGCAGCCTGTCAGAATATTCACCCCCCCATACCAGACAGTGATGCAGCCTGTCAGAATATTCACCCCCCATACCAGACAGTGATGCAGCCTGTCAGAATATTCACCCCCCCATACCAGACAGTGATGCAGCCTCAGAATATTCACCCCCCATACCAGACAGTGATGCAGCCTGTCAGAATATTCACCCCCCCCATACCAGACAGTGATGCAGCCTGTCAGAATATTCACCCCCCATACCAGACAGTGATACAGCCTGTCGGAATATTCACTCCCCCCCCCCCCATACCGGACAGTGATGCAGCCTGTCAGAATATTCACCCCCCCCATAGCAGACTGTGATGCAGCCTGTCAGAATATTCACCCACCCCATACCAGACAGAGTTGCAGCCTGTCAGAATATTCACCCCCCATACCAGACAGTGATGCAGCCTGTCAGAATATTCACCCCCCCATACCAGACAGTGATGCAGCCTGTCAGAATATTCACCCCCCCCATAGCAGACAGAGTTGCAGCCTGTCAGAATATTCACCCCCCATACCAGACAGTGATGCAGCCTGTCAGAATATTTACCCCCACATACCAGACAGAGTTGCAGCCTGTCAGAATATTCACCCCCCCCATACCAGACAGTGATGCAGCTTGTCAGAATATTCACCCCCCCCCCAAACCAGACAGTGATGCAGCCTGTCAGAATATTCACCCCCCATACCAGACAGTGATGCAGCCTGTCAGAATATTCACCCCCCCATACCAGACAGAGTTGCAGCCTGTCAGAATATTCACCCCCCATACCAGACAGTGATGCAGCCTGTCAGTATATTCACCCCAATATACCAGACAGTGATGCAGCCTGTCAGAATATTCACCCCCCATACCGGACAGTGATGCAGCCTGTCAGAATATTCACCCCCCCTTAGCAGACAGTGATACAGCCATGGTTTTTCCCTTTCTGGTGTTCCCACAATCGATGTGTCACTTTAAGGACTCTTTATCTTGTCATTTCATGCTCGTTATTTATTGCTATTTGTTTATATTTGCACAGTTTGTTGTCCATTGATCCTGTTCAGTCATTGTTCTACGGATTTGCTAAGTATGCCCGCAGGGTAAGAACCTCAGGGTTGTAACCTCTGATAATAAATTTTAGTTTGAACGTATAGAACAGCGTGGAACAGGCCTTTTTGACTCTTTGGGACACACAACCCAACAAACCCATTTAACCCTTGCCTAATCCGGGACAATTTGCAATGACCAATTAACCCACTAACTGGTACGTCTTTGGACTGTGGGAGGAAAGCCTATTTATGTATCACATGTACATTGAAACGTCGGGAAATGTATCATGAGCACAGGTCCGTGGTGCAGAAGGGAAAGAGGGAGAAGAGGGGAGCGGTAGTGATAGGGGACTCGATAGTGATGGGAACAGACAGGAGATTCTGTGAACGTGAATGGGACACCCAGGTGGCAGAGTCAGGGACGTCCACAGCCTTTTGGAGGGGGAGGGGGAGCAGCCAGATATCTTGGTACTTATTGGTACCAATGACATAGGAAGGAAAATCAAATATGTCTTGAAAAGAGAATTTAGTGAGCTAGGCAGAACAAGACCTCCAGGGTAGTAATCTCTGGATTGCTGCCTGTGCCATGTGCCAATGAGGGTAGAAACAGGATGATTTGGCTGAGAAGCTGGTGCAAGGGGCAGGGCTTCAGGTTCTTGGATCACTGGGATCTCTTCTGTGGGAGGCATGACCTGTACAAAAGTGACGGGTTGACCTGAACACAAGGGGGACCGATATTCTCACAGGCAGGTTTGTTAGCGCTTTTGGGGAGGGCCTACTCTAATTTGGTGGGGGAATGGAAACAGAGAGAAGGGGCTCAGGATAGAACATGTTAAAAAAGCAAAGATAGCATGCAGTCAGACTGTCAGGAAGGTGATAGGACAAAACTGCAGACAGAAGGGTGAGTATTAGTGCATTAGGGGTGCAGGATAAAAACACTGCAAATACAGTACTCAGTGTTATTCTGAATGCATGCAGTAGGAGAAACAAGGTGGATGATCTTGTTGCACTGTTACAGATTGTCAGGTATGATGTGGCCATTACTGAAGGATGGTTGCAGTTGGGAGCTGAATGTCCAAGGTCACACACTGTATCGGAGGGATAGGAAGGTAGGCAGAGGGGGTGGCGTGGCTCTGCTGGTAAATCATTAGAAAGATGTGACATAGGACCGAAAAACATTGAATCCTTGTGGGCTGAATTAAGAAACTGCAAGGGTAAAAGGACCATGATGGCAGTTACATACAGGCCTCCCAACAATAACTGGGATGTGGACCACAGGTTACAACAGGAAATAGAAAAGGCGAGTCAAAAGGGCAATGTTATGACAGTCATGGGAGATTTCAACATGGAGGCCGACTCAGGGTGGTAAGAGAGAGAGCTTGCTGAATGCCTACGAGATGGCTTTTAAGAGCAATTGCCATTGAGTCTACTAGGAGATCAGGTAGACTAGATTGGGTGTTCCAACCCTGTGGCCACTTACAGGCCAGTTAATACAGCTCAGTGGCTGGGAAGGTGTTGGAGTCAATTGTTAAGGGCGTGGTTTCGGAGTGCTTGGAGGCACATGATAAAATAGACTATCGTCAGCAAGATTTCCTCAAGTGAAATCTTGCCTGACAAATCTATTGGAATTCTTTGAAGAAATAACAAGCAGGATAGACAGGAGAATCAGTTGATGCTGTGTACTTGGATTTTCAGAAGGTCGTCAGTAAGGTGCCACACGAGGCTGCTTAACAAGTTAAGAATAAATTATATTACTGGAATGATTCTGGCATAGATAAAGCAGGAGGCAAAGAGTGGAAATAAAAGGAGCATTTTCTGACTGGCTGCCAGTGTCTAGTGGTGTTCCACAGTGGTCTGTGTTGGGACCGATTCTTTTTGCATTACATGTCAATGATTTGGATAGTGGCAGGTAGTGTTGAGAAAGCAGAGGCTGCAGAAGGACAGATTGGGAGAACGGGCAAAGAAGCGGCAGATGGAATACAGTGTGGGAAGTGTATGGTTATGCACTTATGTAGAAGGAATAAAGGTGTATATCATTTTCTAAATGGGGAGCAAATTCAAAAATCAAAGGTACTTGGGAGTCTTTGTGCAGGATTCCCTAAAGGTTAATTTGCAGTTTGAGTCAGTGGTAAGGAAAGCAAATACCATGTCAGCATTCATTACAAGAGGACTAGAATATAGAAGCAAGGATGTAAAGCTGAGGCCTCATTGGGAGTATTGTGGGCAGGTTTGCTCCTCCTGTCTAAGAAAGGATGTGTTGACATTGGAGAGGGTCCAGAGGAGGTTACCGAAAATGATGCAGGGATTGAAAAACTTATGGCTCTGGGCCTGTACTCACTGGAATTCAGAAGAACGAGAGATAACTTCATTGAAACCTATCGAATGTTGAGAGGCCTCGATAGGGTGGATGTGGAGAGGATGTTTCCTATGGTTTGGGAATTTAGGACCATAGAGGAGTGTCCATTTAGAATAGAGACGAAGAAGAATTTCTTTCGTCAGAGAGTGGTGAATGTGAGAAATCTGTTGCCACAGGTGGCTGCAGAGGCCATGTCATTAAGGTTTGATAGTTTCTGGATCGGTCAGACCACAAAGGGATATGGGGAGAAGCCAGGAGATTGGGGTTGAGAGGGAAAATGGATCAGCCATAATGGAATGTCAGAGCAGACTCGACCGGTCAAATGGCCTAAGTTTGCTTCTATATCTTATGGTCTTATCCCTCGATTTTTCTAGCTACTTTAATACCAACATTTTCTGACTTCTGCTCCCTTCTTTTCCAGCGCTAATGAAGGGCCTCGGCCTGAGACCTGCTGACCTGCTGAGAACCTCCAAAATTCTCTGGATTTCCGGTGTCAGTTGGGTCTTCCCAGTGGAGTTTGGGTATACTATCCTACACTGATGGGGCAAGGGTCCACTACACTAATTATCCTTGTAAGGTAGCTCTCTCCCAAAGTTGTGGCTGCTGGATTACTGGAAACTGGTGTGGAAAGACGGAGGACTGGGCCCGCAGGGGTTGCTGGGGTTTCAGGTGCCAGGTTCTAAGAAGCGAATGGGAACTGGTGCAGTGCCAAATCCACAGTGCAACCAGCTGATGCTCCCCTTTGCTGAAGGCACTGTTTCGTGCTGCGGCAGGAGGAATTGTTTGCTGGGAAAAGTGATCTGAACAAATTCAGATATTCCTTGAAGAAACACCAGCCTACTGGAAGGTGTGTGTTAGATGCTGGTCCCAGGTAGCCCACACCAACAGCAGCCTCAGGAGAAAGGAGGTGCAGAGTAGGAGGCAGGGCAAGAGTGGTGAGAGGGGAAGAGGGGGGGTAGCGAGGTGGGAAGGGGGTAGGGGGAGAGAGGCAGAGAGAGAGGTAAAGAGAGAGGGAGAGAGAAAGAAGGGATGGAGAGAGAGAGGCAGGGAGGGGGAGATAGATAGACAAGTTCTTTCGGACACCCCTTCTGAGCTAACCATTAACCATTTATTACAACACTCCTACATAAATTTCATTTTCAAAGTTCAAAAGTTCAATGTGAATTTCTTCTCAAATTACATATATGCACGTCACCAAATCCAAACTTGATGCATCATCTTGTAGTATGAAAGATTGCTCCCAACAGGACAGGCAGACACCCAATGTACAAAGAACAAAGTGTAAAAATGCATAATAAGTAATAAAAATTAAATAAATAAATAAATAAATAAATAAATAAATAAATAGATAAATAAATAAATAAATAAAACGAGCAATAAATATCGAGAACACAAGATAAAGTGTCCTTGAAAGTGAACCTACAGGTTGTGGGAAGATTTGAGCGATGGGGCGAGTGAAGGTAGCTCCCTGGTTCAAGAGCCTGATGAGTGAGTGACAGTTTTTTAGCTGAAACCGGCACCAGGCCCAACCACTCCCTGGAACAGCTTAACGAATTTGCATTTGAAATGCTACAAAAAGTTTCTGGCATCTTCCCATTGCTATAGAGGAGAGTATTCTGAGTGTTCACAATGAACGCTTAAACTTCCAAAAGCTGAAATAACAGATTCCACACAAACACTACGAGCAAGAGTTGGCTGTGTGGACATTATTCCTTTAAATGGCCACCCCCCTGTACAACTTCCATCTCCCACTCCTTGTCCACCAGCTTTCAAACATCTACATTCACTATCAACAGCTATATCTTAGTAATGCACTGGTTCATATTTTCACTATTATGCTGGTCGCCTCACTACAGGAAGGACGTGGAAACCATAGAAAGGGTGCAGAGGAGATTTACAAGGATGTTGCCTGGATTGGGGAGCATGCCTTATGAGAATAGGTTGAGTGAACTCAGCATTTTCTCCTTGGAGCGATGGAGGATGAGAGGTGACCTGATAGAGGGGTATAAGATGATGAGAGGCATTGATCATGTGGATAGTCAGAGGCTTTTTCCCAGGGCTGAAATGGCTAGCACGAGAGGGCATAGTTTTAAGGTGCTTGGAAATAGGTACAGAGATGTCAGGGGTAAGTTTTTTTACGCAGAGAGTGGTGAGTGTGTGGAATGGGCTGCCAGTAGCCGTGGTGGGGGCGGAAACGATAGGGTCTTTTAAGAGACTCCTGGATGGCTACATGGAGCTTAGAAAAATAGAGGGTTATGGGTAAAGCCTAGGTAGTTCTAAGGTAGGGACAAGTTCGGCACAGCTTTGTGAGCCCAAGGGCCTGTATAGTGTTGTAGGTTTTCTATGTTTCCATGTATTTCATTTAGCAGTTCTGTGTGAGCGGTCTGTTCTGCTGGCAGCCTGTTTGGGTTATTGTTGAAGATAAGGAATGTGTGCCATCCAAGTAGGATGGTAGAATTAGGGGGAGGTTTTCTTGGTGAGGGACACTATGGTTGGTCTTGGGAATTTTTTTGGTCTGGCAGGACACTGGGGAGAACTGTTCGTAGGATGAACCGACGTGAGACCCATTCGAGACGGATTACGAGTGAGCGACATTCGGAAGGTGGTGTGAGCTTTCCTGCCGACCGAGGCCCAGCTCGTGAGTGACACGAGTTCAACATGAGCTCCGACTTCGACTCTTTAATTAGAACGGGCCCTTTTCTTTTTGTTTTTCTTTACTAACCCTTCAGTTAAGATTCATAAATATAATCCCTTTTATCATAAGCAATATACTGTCTGTTACTTAGTGGTAAAAATTTGTAAGGGGAGCAAATTACACAGCACTGGGGTTTGGTGTGGCAGAGCTGTCTCAATCTCAGGGGTTTGGCAGGCCTGGAGAGTGTTTACCAAGGAACCCGGGGGTTTCACGCTGTACACACACTGGGGGCACTCGGCAGGCCAGGCAGAGGAGAGGAGTGAACTGTTGGGATTCCGGCTCGAACCCTTTCATCTGGACTAAAAGATATTATTTAATTTGACTTTATTTATTTATTGAGATGCAGTGCAGAACTGGTCCTTCAGTCTCTTTGAGTCACGCCGTCCAGCAACCCCGATTTAACCCTACCTAATCCCCAGACGACTTACCTGGTACATCTTTGGACTGTGGGAGAAAACTGGAACAGCCAGTGGGAACCCTGGCATTCCACAGGGAGGATTTACAAAGAATATTGGAACTGAACTCACACACTGAGCTGTAATAGCGTGGTGCTGCTACACCGTCACGTCCACCACTCTGCCTAAAAAGCACCTTGCCCAACACGTCTCCTTCAAACTCCCTGCCCCACACCTCCTGAGAGAGGGGAGGCAGCCAGTATAAAAAGCAAGGGGGGTGTGGGGAAGGATGGAACAAGAGCTGTCAACTGTTAATCTCTTGAAGAAAACAATGTTGACTTGGGTTGAGTACATTAAGCATTTTTAAATAATTAACTATTTCTGACATAGAACAGTACTGTTTAGGAAAGGACTCAGGCCTACGATGTTGTGTCAGACTAATTGAATTAACAATGCCTAATGCAACTAATCTACACACGACCCATATCCCTTCAGCCTCTGCAGCACCATGTGCCTCTTCAATGTCCCTCCCGCTTCTGCGCTCACTAACGGCCCCTCCCATTTCTGCGCTCACTAACGGCCCCTCCCATTTCTGCGCTCACTAACGGCCCCTCCCGCTTCTGCGCTCACTAACGGCCCCTCCCATTTCTGCGCTCACTAACGGCCCCTCCCATTTCTGCGCTCACTAACGGCCCCTCCCGCTTCTGCGCTCACTAACGGCCCCTCCCGCTTCTGCGCTCACTAACGGCCCCTCCCGTTTCTGCGCTCACTAACGGCCCCTCCCATTTCTGCGCTCACTAACGGCCCCTCCCATTTCTGCGCTCACTAACGGCCCCTCCCGCTTCTGCGCTCACTAACGGCCCCTCCCATTTCTGCGCTCACTAACGGCCCCTCCCGCTTCTGCGCTCACTAACGGCCCCTCCCGCTTCTGCGCTCACTAACGGCCCCTCCCATTTCTGCGCTCACTAACGGCCCCTCCCATTTCTGCGCTCACTAACGGCCCCTCCCATTTCTGAGTTGACTAACGGCCCCTCCCATTTCTGAGTTGACTAACGGCCCCTCCCATTTCTGAGTTGACTAACGGCCCCTCCCGTTTCTGCGCTCACTAACGGCCCCTCCCATTTCTGAGTTGACTAACGGCCCCTCCCATTTCTGAGTTGACTAACGGCCCCTCCCATTTCTGAGTTGACTAACGGCCCCTCCCGTTTCTGCGCTCACTAACGGCCCCTCCCGTTTCTGAGTTGACTAACGGCCTCTCCCGTTTCAATACAAGAAGTATTGGAGGAAAGGCGGATAATAGTGCTGAAGATGAGGTAGCTGTTTTACAAACAGAGGCAATGAATAGTGATGAGAGGCTGATGATAGGGCAAAATTGTAGTCAACAGGATGAGTTGCAACGTAAAAGCTGGATGAAATTGAGAAGGGTGAATACATGACTGAAGGTGTTGTATCTGAAAGCGTACAGTATATGGAATAAGGTCAATAAACTTGTAGCACAGTTGCAGATTGGCAGGTATGATATTGTCGGCATCACTGAATCCTGGCTGAAAGATTATAGCTGGGAGCTCAATGTCCAAGAATACACAGTGTATCAAGAAGACCCACAGGAAGACGTTGTGAATAGAGCTAAGGAACTCCAAGGGTATAAAGACCCCAATGGGAGTTGTATACAGACCTCCCCCCCCCCCCCCCCAAACAGTCGCAAGGAAAAAACCAACAGAAGGCAATTAAAAGTCATTAAGATAAAGACAGAATACAAAAGTAAGCTGGCCAATAATATTAAAGAGAACACCAGATGCAGTAAGTGTAAAGGAGAAGCAAGAGTGGATATCGGACCGCTGGAAAACGATGCTGGACAGATAGTAGTAATGGGGACAATGAAATAGTGGATGAACTGAACAAGTATTTTGTGTCAGACTTTGCTAGCAGTGTGGTGGGAGTTCCAGGGGTCAAGGGGCAGAAGTGTGTGAAGTTACCATTACTAAGATGAAGGTTCTTGGGAAACTGAAAGGTCTGAAGGTGGATGAGTCACCTGGATCAGGCAGTGTAAACCCCAGGGTTCATTAGTGATGATCTTTCACTAGATTCGGGAATGGTTCCGTAAGACTGGAAAATTGCAACTGTCACTCCACTCTTCAAGAAGGGAGGGTGAAAAAAGGAAACTATAGACCAGTTAGTCTGACCTCAATGGTTGGGAAGATGTTGAAGTCGATTATTAAGGATGAGGTCTCAGGGTACTTGGGGACACATGATAAAATAGGCCGTAGTCAACATGGTTTCCTCAAGTGAAAATCCTGCCTGACAAATCTGTTGGAATTCTTTGAAGAACTAACAATCAGGATAGACAAAGGAGTATTAGTAGATGTTGTGTACTTGGATTTTCAGAAGGCCTCTGACAAGATGCCCCACCTGAGATTGTTTAACAAGCCTTATGGTACTACAGGAAAGATTCTAGCATGGATAAAGCAGTGGCAAAGAGTGGGAATGGAGAGGAAAGAAGCCAGAGGGGGCTTCCCTCTGGTGGGAGGAGGGCAAGGGAAGGAGGACAAGCCAGAGGAGATTGGTGAAACTGTGGGTGGGGGGGGGATGGAGCAGAAGGAATCTGATAGATAGGAGCACTGGCAGGTGAGGAGAAGGGGTAAGGGGCCAGAGTGGGGAAATGAAGAGGAGGGAAGAGAGAGGGTAAAAATTACTGGAAGCTGGTGAAATGGACGTTCACAGCATCAGGTTGAGGCTGCCTGGACTGAATGTGGGGTGTTGATCCTCCATTCTGGGAGTGGCAGTAGAGGAGCCCATACTAGACATGTCGGAATGGGAATGAGGACAGGAATTAAAATGTTTGGCCACCGGGAAATCCTGCTTTCTGCAGATGGAGTGGAAATGTTCGACAAAGCAGTCCCCCAATCTACGTCAGACCTCACCACCGTAGCGGATACAGTAACAACCAGGAAATTCTGCTGTTCTTCCCCCAACATATGCAGAATTTCTGGTGTTTACACTGGAGACACTGTCTCCCGTTCTTGCACTAATGAATCTTTCTCACCCCCTTTGTATAAACCTGCTCCCTTCCCGACCCTGCTTCTGTCTCTCTGCTCCCTGTTCTGAAAACTAACACCACTCCATCCCCTTTCACCACAGCGTAGCTGTGCCCAGGGCATCTCAATTCAGAACTCGGCTCTGGCGTCCTCTGTAAGCAGGTTTGTATGTTCTTCCTGTGTGTGTGTGGGGTTTCCTCCCAAAGTCCAAAGACGTTCTGGTTAGCAGTTTAATTGGTCATTGTAAATTATCCTGTGATTACGCTGGGGATAAATCACAGGTTGCTGGGCAGCATAGCTAGATGGGCAGAAGGGCCTATTCTGCACTGTACCTCTTGTTAAATAAATTTCTAAGAAAGGGTCTCTAATCCTGAAACATTGAGGAGTTTCTCTCTCCATAGATGCTGCCCAGCTGAGCGAGGTCTCCTGCCATTTCTGTTACCCCAGCATTTAAACTCTGTTTAACTGCTTTGCTGATGGCTGCTTGTTAACAGATCTCCGTAAGTGTCTAAGAATTTAACTTGATGAATGTTCTTGGAACCCCTGCCGAATGGTTCAGAGAGAACGCCTCTAACTGTCCTGCTCTCACACCACTTCCGGTTATCGGAGCAGGCTGCGAATGCAAGGTATTCCCTCCCAGATTCCTGCTGCCGATCCCAGCCTCTGGAATGCTGCTGGTCAGTAAGTAACCACAGCTCCAGTATCCGTCCCCTCCCCATGATAAAGCCCGGCTCTGTTTGCCACATGTACGTCCGATATGCTAATCGTTTGTATATATTTATTGTTTTACTATGCTTCAGGAGTGGACCCAAGGCAGTCCCTTGTTGAGTTCAACACTGCCTCGCAACTCCTGTGAAGCCGCTGGTGCCAAACCGTATCGTCATGTTGTGGAGAGGGGGAGCCTGTGCATGGGCAACAGCTTGCCCTCCATATCGTACTGTCCGGGGTTGTGTATCGAATTCCACAGCTAGGACACAACATCCATGGTCAACCCAATCAGAGGGCCATGTCTAAAAACATATTGTGAAATGCGTTGTGTGCACCCGGGGTCGATTTGGGGACAGCCCCAAGTACCAGTACACTTCCAGTGCCCACATCTTAGTAACCCTAACTCGTAGGGAACTGAGTGAGACCCAGAGAAAACCCACTCAGTCACAGGGCGAACATACAGGCCCCTGACTGACTGCAAGGGGAAGTGTCTGACCCTCAGATCCTGGCAGCGTCTCCTGGTACAAGGCCATCACAAGGTGGGGCCCCAAAAGCACTCCGTGCAGCTGACCTGCTGCCATTGTGGTCTCTCCACAGTATTCACCTCACCGGCTGTGCCCGAGTCCAGTGGTCACAGGCAGGAGGCCCGGGAGCCCAGCGGGGTGGGGGGTGCCATCACTTCCAGAATCTGGTTTAATATCACTGGCATATGTCATGAAATGTGTAGTTTTGCGGTGACAGGACATTGTGTCCGAGCTGTTTACGTGATACACAACCCTGGGCAGTACGATACGGAGAGCAAGCTGTTACCCACGTAGCAGGCTCCCATCTCCACACAGCTGACACACCCAAAGGAACGGCAGGGACCCAGACAGTTTGACACCAGCGGCATCGCAGGAGCTGCCAGTCAGCACTGAACTCAACGTAGGGATTCCAGATCGGGATTCCCCCCCCCCCATAGCGACAAGGCAGCAGAGGTTTGAAATCAGAGTTTTCCTTCCCCTAGGTCAGCGGCCAACCATGTTATGAGCCCCGTCTGTCTGAAGCAGTAGACTATAATACAGAATAATAAAAGCTTTAAATTATCATAAGTAAATAGACAGTAGGTGCAGCAGTAGGCCATTCAGCCCTTCTAGCCAGCACTGCCATTCACTGTGATCATGACTGATCATACACAATCAGTACCCCATTCTTGCCCTCTCCCCATATCCCTTGACCTCGCTATCTATAAGAGCTCTATCTAACTTTCTCTTAAATGCATCCAGAGACTTGGCCTCCACTGCCTTCTGGGGCAGAGCATTCCACATATCCACCACTCTCTGGGTGAAAGAGTTTTTCCGCATCTCTGTTCTAAATGGCCTACACCTTATTCTTAAACTGTGGCCTCTAGTTCTGGACTCACCCATCAGCGGGAACATGCTTCCTGCCTCCAGTGTGTCCAATCCCTTAGTAATCTTATATGTTTCAATCAGATCCCCCCTCATCCTTCTAAATTCCAGTGTATACAAGCCCAGTCGCTCCAATCTTTCAACATATGACAGTCCCGCCATTCCGGGAATTAACCTTGTGAACCTACACTGCACTCCCTCAATAGCAAGAATGTCCTTCCTCAAATTTGGAGACCAAAACTGCACACAATACTCCAGGTGGGGTCTCACCAGGGCCCTGTCGAGCTGTAGAAGGACCTCTTTACTCCTATACTCAATTCCTCTTGTTATAAAGGCCAGCATGCCATTAGCTTTCTTCACTGCCTGCTGTACCTGTATGCTTGCTTTCATTGACTGATGTGCAAGAACACTTAGATCTCGTTGTACTTCCCCTTTTCCTAACTTGACTCCATTTAGATAGTAATCTGCCTTCCTGTTCTTGCCACCAGTGGATAACCTCACATTAATCCACATTAAACTACATCTGCCATACATTTGCCCACTCACCCAACCTGTCCAAGTCACCCTGCATTCTCATAACATCCTCCTGACATTTCACACTGCCACCCAGCTTTGTGTCATCAGCAAATTTGCTAATGTTGCTTTTAACCCCTTCATCTAAATCATTAATGTATATTGTAAACAGCTGCGGTCCCAGCTCCGAACCTTGCGGTACCCCACTGGTCACAGCCTGCCATTCCAAAAGGGACCCGTTAATCACTACTCTTTGTTTCCTGTCAGCCAACCAATTTTCAATCCATGTCAGTACTCTGCCCCCAATACCATGTGCCCTAATTTTGCCCACTAATCTCCTATGTGGGACTTTATCAAAAGCTTTCTGGAAGTCCAGGTACACTACATCCACTGGCTCTCCCTTGTCCATTTTCATAGTTACATCCTCAAAAAGCTCCAGAAGATTAGTCAAGCATGATTTTCCCTTCATAAATCCATGCTGACTCGGACTGATCCTTCTACTGCTATCCAAATGTGATAGCAGTATAGATGAAAAATCAAATTCAACTAAGTTCTCTGCCTCTGATTTACATGGTCCTCACAGCTAAGGGACGAGGGGACCCAACGGTGCATTTATTGACAACAGTGTTGGTGGGCAGTCAGGTTAGGACCTGCCTTAGGGCCCAACCACTGCCCCTCCTGCAGATCACCACTGCCACCTGGTGGCGGCACATTGCCAGCACAATGTACAGTAACACGGGCTGAAGTCCTTTAGTGTACCTTATATCGACACTCTTATCTGTCTTCAGGAAAATAGCCCTTTGGGCAAACTTCACATCAGTACTAGTGACTAGAAGCTTTACAGTTAAAGATTGTTTAATGTTATTTCCAGTATGCAAGTATAAAGGAGAATAAAATAATAGTTACTCCGGCTCAGATGTAACACAGAAACGAGTAATAAGAACACAATAAATATAAATACATCAGATAGCTTATATACACAGACTGATTGTATGTCCATAAAGTGACACTCGGCACAGGAGTGTCTGTTCACAAAGTGACTGACAGATGATGATAAAGTAGTGGTGGTGGGTTACTGGGTGGAGGTGTTGATCAGCCTTACTATTTGGGGAAAATAACTGTTTTTGAGTCTGGCCATCTTAGTGTGGGCTATGCAGCCTCCTCCCCAATGGGAGAGGGACAAACAGTCCATAAGCGGGGGGGGGGGGGGGTGAGACCCTTCATGATGTTACTGGCCCTTTTCCAGCTCCTTTCTATATAGCTGTCCTCGATGGTGTGTAGACTGGTGCCAGTATCGGTCTTAGACAGGGAGGGGTGGGTAGGGAGTGAGGGGTTGGCAGTTTGATGAGGGAGTTCTGGGTCTCTGGGCCCAGGCCACCATATTCACATAATCACAAAGGATTAACTTTGGAGATGTCCAAACAGCTGATACCAGAAAAGGGCTGCATGGGCGAGGATGTGGCAGGAACGGAGGCACGATATCAGGGACCGGGACCAGAGGGGTTGATGTGAGGCCGGGCTGAGGCACGATATCAGGGACCGGGACCAGAGGGGTTGATGTGAGGCCAGGCTGAGGCACAATATCGGGCACTGGGACAAGAGGGGCTGATGTGGAGTCATGCTGAGGCTGAACATTGGGCATTTGGGACAAGAGGAGTCAATGTGGAGGCCAGGCTAAGACACAATTATCAGGCACTGGGACAAGAGGGGCTGAGTCATGAGACAATGACTCAATGGATGAGTGAGGAGGTCCTCCATTAGTCGGGGTTGAGCATGTACGTGTGTCTTAGCTGTACATGAGCCAGGGCAGTACAATATGGAGAGCAAGCTATTGCCTGTGCAGCAGACTGCCCGCTCCATGTGCTGTTCTCCAAACCAGTACAGTTTGGTACCAGCGGTGTCACAGGAGTTGCTAGTCTGTGTCGAACTTAACTCAACTGCCTTAGGGACTGCAACTCCGGGTTTACTCCTGAAGCCTTCCCCACGAGTGGGTTTGAGATCAGAGTTTTCCTTCTACCAGATGAGTTGTCAACCACGGCTCATGACCCCCATCTGCCCGAAGCGACTGGATTTAAGGTGCCAGCGACCCACCTTTGCCCCTTCTCCTGTCAGTAGAAACAGTTCCACTGGGCTTAGTTGCTAAACCACACGTGAAGGCCAGGTGCTGAAGCTGGCTGCCAGAGGCTATCTGAGTTGTGCGCCATTGGGAGCATTTAATAGATAGTGGGAACTTGTCCTCCATTAGCACCCCACCCCCCCCCCCCAATCTATGACAGTTAAGGAGCCACAAAGATAGCTCTGAGAACAGTGACACTGACACACCAGCTGCGGAGGAGAGGCTGGAGGCCAGTGAACCCCCGAAGGGACGGGTTAGATCAGACAATGGTGGGGGAAAGGGGAGGAGGGAGGGGGGAAGGGGAGGGGGGAAGGGGAGGGGGGGAAGGGGAGAAGGGAGGGGCTGCAGGGCAGAAAACCTATGAAGGGAACAATGGTGAGTGAGCAGGCTGCTGGGAGGGAGGTGGGGTTTTTGGAACTGATGGGGGGAGGGGGAAGGGGAGGGGGAAGGGGAGGGGGAAGGGGAGGGGGAAGGGGAGGGGGGAAGGGGAGGGGGGAAGGGGAGGGGGAGGGGAGGGGGGAGGGGAGGGGGGAGGGGAGGGGGGAGGGGAGGGGGGAGGGGAGGGGGGAGGGGAGGGGGGAGGGGAGGGGGGAGGGGAGGGGGGAAGGGGGGGAAGGGGAGGGGGAAGGGGAGGGGGAAGGGGAGGGGGGAAGGGGGGGAAGGGGAGGGGGAAGGGGAGGGGGAAGGGAGGGGGGAAGGGAGGGGGGAAGGGAGGGGGGAAGGGAGGGGGGAAGGGAGGGGGGAAGGGAGGGGGGAAGGGAGGGGGGAAGGGAGGGGGGAAGGGAGGGGGGAAGGGAGGGGGGAAGGGAGGGGAGAAGGGAGGGGAGAAGGGAGGGAGAAGGGAGGGGAGAAGGGAGGGGGAGAAGGGCAGAAAACCTATGAAGGGACACAATGGTGAGTGAGCAGGCTGCTGGGAGGGAGGTGGGGTTTTCGGAACTGATGGGGGGAGGGGGAAGGGGAGGGGAGAAGGGAGGGGGAGAAGGGAGGGGGAGAAGGGAGGGGGAGAAGGGGGGGGGAGAAGGGGGGGGGAGAAGGGGGGGGAGAAGGGGGGGGGGAGAAGGGGGGGGGAGGGGGGAAGGGAGGGGGGAAGGGAGGGGGGAAGGGAGGGGGAAGGGAGGGGGGAAGGGAGGGGGGAAGGGAGGGGGGAAGGGAGGGGGGAAGGGAGGGGGGAAGGGAGGGGGGAAGGGAGGGGGGAAGGGAGGGGAGAAGGGAGGGGAGAAGGGAGGGGAGAAGGGAGGGGAGAAGGGAGGGGAGAAGGGAGGGGAGAAGGGAGGGGAGAAGGGAGGGGAGAAGGGAGGGGAGAAGGGAGGGGAGAAGGGAGGGGGAGAAGGGAGGGGAGAAGGGCAGAAAACCTATGAAGGGACACAATGGTGAGTGAGCAGGCTGCTGGGAGGGAGGTGGGGTTTTCGGAACTGATGGGGGGAGGGGGAAGGGGAGGGGGGAAGGGGAGGGGGAGAAGGGAGGGGGAGAAGGGAGGGGGAGAAGGGAGGGGGAGAAGGGAGGGGGAGAAGGGAGGGGGAGAAGGGAGGGGGAGAAGGGAGGGGGAGAAGGGAGGGGGAGAAGGGAGGGGGAGAAGGGAGGGGGAGAAGGGAGGGGGAGAAGGGAGGGGGAGAAGGGAGGGGGAGAAGGGCAGAAAACCTATGAAGGGACACAATGGTGAGTGAGCAGGCTGCTGGGAGGGAGGTGGGGTTTTCGGAACTGACGGGGGGAAGTCTCGGGGTCCAGGCACCAGGAGAGGGGGAAAGGAGTCTCATCGTGCTGCTCAGAGACCTGGTGGTGTAAATCTTCTGATTAGGGTTGGGAGTTGAGCAGTACGGCTCAGTTCCGCGCTCTCTCTCTGATAAATGAATGAAGTGTTTGCTCTTACCACATGTCCCCGTCCTGGATGGTCTTGTCATTAGGAGCGCCTGCGTGGCCGTAGTGCAGGACAGACGAGTTCAGTCCACTGCCAGAAAAAACACAAGAGGATAATGTGGTCAGTGGTAACCCTCAGTACAGAGGGTTTGGTTCACATCAGCTCCGATTATCCCGAGCTGTGGCGTAGGGTGGAGCTACTGAACTACAGAGCAAGACAAGGAGGAAACTCTTTAGCCAGAGGGCGGCAGATTTGTGGAATTCAATGCCACAGACAGCTATGGAGACTGGGTGATTGGGTGTATTTGAAGCCGAAGTTGATAGGTTCTTGATCATCCTGATTCAGGGCGTCAAAGGTTACGGGGAGGAGGCAGGAGAATGGGCTGAGAGGGATAATAAATCAGTTGTGATTGAATGGTGGGGCAGACTCAATGGGCCAAATGGCCTCACTCTGCTCCAGTCTTATGGCAAAATCCTACACACAAGAGGGAGAAAGATCAGGTGATTTGGCCTCCACAGCTGTCTGTGGCAATGAATTCCACAGATTCACCACCCTCTGGCTAAAGAAAATCCTCCTCATCTCCATAAGACCGTAAGACCTACGAGCAGAATTAGGCCATTTGGCCCATCGAGTCTGATCCACCATTCAATCATGGCTGATTCTTTTTTTTTACCCCTCTTCAGTCTCACTCCCTGGCTTTCTCCCCGTAACCTTTGATGCCGTGTCTGAACAGGAACCTATCAAGCTCTGCCTTAATTACACCAGCAACCTGGGCTCCACAGCTGCCTGCGGTAATAATTACACAGGTTCACCACCCTCTGGCTGAAGAAATTTCTCCACAGCTCTGTTTTAAATGGGCATCCCTCTATCCTGAGGCTATGCCCTCTTGTTCTAGACTCTCCCACCATGGAAATATCCTCTCCACATTTTCTCTGTCTAGGCCTCTCAACATTCCCAAGGTTTCAATGAGACTCCCCCTCATCCTTCTCAATTCCAGCGAGTACAGACCCAGAGCCATCAAACGTTCCTCATCTGATAACCCTTTCATTCCTGGAATCATCCTTGTGAACCTCTGGACCCTCTCCAATGCCAGCACAACTTTTCTTAGATGAGGAGCCCAAAACTGTTCACAATACTCAAGGTGAGGCCTCACCAGTATCTTATAAAGTCTCAGCATCACATCCCTGCTCTTGTATTCTAGACCTCTTGAAATGAATGCTAACATGGCATTTGCCTTCCTCATTACTGACTCAACCTGCAAGTTAACCTTTAGGATGTTCTGCACAAGGCCTCCCAAGTCCCTTTGCTTCTCAGATTTTTGGATTTTTCCCCATTTAGAAAATCGTCTGCACAATTATTTCTACTACCAAAGTGCATGACGATGCATTTTCCAACATTGTATTTCATTTAGCATTCTCTTGTCCATTTTCCTAATCCAAGTCCTTTTGCAGCCTACCTGTTTCCTCAACACTACCTGTCTCTCTACCAATCTTCATATCCTCTGCAAACTTGGCAACAAAGCCATCTAAATCACAAATATACAGCTTAAAAAGCTGTCCCAACACCAACCCCTGCTAAAGAGCAAGTCACCGGCAGTTCTCACTCGCTACCTCCTACCAATCAGCCAATACTCTAACCATGCCAATAACTTTCCTGTAATACCATGGGCTCTAAACCTGGCCTCATGTGTGGCACCTTGCCAAAGGCCTTCTGAAAGTCCAAATATACAACATCCACTGCATCCCCTTTATCTATTCTACTTGTAATCTCCTCAAAGATTCCAATGGGTTCGTCAGGCAAGTTTTTCCCTTAAGGAAACCATACTGACTTTGTCCTATCCTGTCCTGTGTCACCAAGTACTCTAGAATCTCATCTTTAACAATAGACTCCAACATCTTCCCAACCACTGAGGTCAAGCTAAGAGGTCTATAATTTCCTTTCTGCTGCCTTCCTCCTTTCTTAGAGAGTGGAGTGATATTTACAATTCTCCAGTCCTCTGGAACCATACCAGAGCCCAATGGTTTCTGAAAGATCATTACTAACGTCTCCACAATCTCTATCGTGCCTCTTTCAGAATCCTTAGGTGCGGTTCATCTGGTCTGGATGGTTCATGTTCCCTCAGGTCTTTCAGCTTTTTGAGCACCTTCTCCCTCGTAATAGTGACTGTTCTCCCTTGTCTTCTCTCGTGCTCTTCTGACACACTGCTAGTGAAGACCAATGCAAAATACTTACTTACTTCATCTGCCATCTCCTTGGCCCCTGTTATTATTTCTACAGCCTGATTTTCTAGTGGTCCTATATCCACTTTTATCTCTCTTATTTTTAATAGTAAATACACGAAAAAGCTTTTACTATCCACTTTGATATTGTTTGCTAGCTTGCTTTCATATTTCATCTTTTCCCTCCTAATGATTCTTTTCATTGCTGTCTGTAGGTTTTTGAAAGCTTCCCAATCCTCTGTCTTCCCACTAATTTTGCTTTATTGTATGCCCTCTCTTTTGCTTTGAATTCCTGTCAGCCATGGTTGGACTATTTTGCCATTTGAGTATTCCTTCATTTTTGGAATACACCACGGCCCGGCCCCTCCCACAGAGACTGATGCTCATCTGCCACAGATGCAGGTGTACGAGGCGTGGCACACCTTCCTCACTTATCCCAGCTGCTCTGCCGTCATCCCTGCCAGCAGCTCCTTCCAATTTTACTTTGGCCAACTCCTCTCTCATACCACTGTAATTTCCCTCACTCCACTGAAATACTGTTACATCAGACTTCACTTTCTCCCTTATCAGATTTCAAGCTGAACTCAATCATATTGTAATCACAGCCTCCCAAGGGTTCTTTTACCTTAAGCTCCCTAATCACCTCCAGTTCATTACGTAACACCCAATCCAGTATAGTTGATCCCCTAGTAGGCTCAATGACAAACTGCTCGAAAAGGCCATCTGATAGGCATTCAACAAACTCCTCTCGAGATCCATTTCCAACTTTGAAATCTCCCAAGACTATCATAACATTGCCCTTTCAACACACCTTTTCTATTTCCTGTTGTAATCTGTGGTCCACCTCCCGGCTATTGTTGGGAGACCTGTATATAACTGCCAACAAGGTCCTTTTACACTTGAAGATTCTTAACCCAACCGACAAGGTTTCAACATCTTCTGATCCTACGTCAAATCTTTCTACTGATTTGATGCCATTCTTTACCACCAGAACCACACCACCCCCACTGCCTACCTTCCTATCCCTCCGATAGAACACGTAACCTTGGGTTTTAGCTCCCAACTCCAACCATCCTGCAGCCACGATTCAGTGACCTCTGTTCTAAATAACGGGCCCCCTATACGGAGGCAGTGCCCTCTGGTCCTAGATTCTCCTGCTATAGGGAGCATTCTCTCCATATTCACTCTATCTAGGCCTTGCAATATTCAGTAGGCTTCAATGAGATACCACATACCCCCAGACCTCACCCCCATTTTTCTAAACTCCAATGAGTACAGACCCAGAACTTTCACTGCATTTGCCTTCCTCACCATCTCAACCTGTGAGTCAGCCTTAAAGGATTCATCCCCAATCACTCCACCACCTGCACACCCCCCAACACAGCCCGGCCCCTCCCACAGAGACCAACGCTTACCTGCCACAGATGCAGGTGTACGAGGTGTGGCGCATTCCTCCTCGATTGTAACAGTAGTGCTGGAACAGGCTGCAGAAACAAGAAAGATCGTGAGCACTACAACGTCCGTCCAATCCTCACCGTAGTTAACGTACGAGAAATAGAGAGAACTACATCCTTGTCCAATCCTCACCGTAGTTAACGTACGAGAAACAGAGAGAACTACATCCTTGTCCAATCCTCACCGTAGTTAACGTACGAGAAACAGAGAGAACTACATCCTTGTCCAATCCTCACCGTAGTTAATGGAGAAACAGAGAGAACTACATCCTTGTCCAATCCTCACCGTAGTTAACGTACGAGAAACAGAGAGAACTACATCCTTGCCCAATCCTCACCGTAGTTAATGTACGAGAAACAGAGAGAACTACATCCTTGTACAATCCTCATCGTAGTTAACGTACGAGAAATAGAGAGAACTACATCCTTGTACAATCCTCACCGTAGTTAACGTACGAGAAACGGAGAGAACTACATCCTTGTCCAATCCTCACCGTAGTTAACGTACGAGAAACGGAGAGAACTACATCCTTGTCCAATCCTCACCGTAGTTAACGTACGAGAAACGGAGAGAACTACATCCTTGTCCAATCCTCACCGTAGTTAATGGAGAAACAGAGAGAACTACATCCTTGTCCAATCCTCACCGTAGTTAACGTACGAGAAACAGAGAGAACTACATCCTTGCCCAATCCTCACCGTAGTTAACGTACGAGAAACAGAGAGAACTACATCCTTGTACAATCCTCACCGTAGTTAATGTACGAGAAACAGAGAGAACTACATCCTTGTCCAATCCTCACCGTAGTTAACGTACGAGAAACGGAGAGAACTACATCCTTGTCCAATCCTCACCGTAGTTAACGTACGAGAAACGGAGAGAACTACATCCTTGTCCAATCCTCACCGTAGTTAACGTACGAGAAACGGAGAGAACTACATCCTTGTACAATCCTCACCGTAGTTAATGTACGAGAAACGGAGAGAACTACATCCTTGTACAATCCTCACCGTAGTTAACGTACGAGAAACGGAGAGAACTACATCCTTGTCCAATCCTCACCGTAGTTAACGTACGAGAAACGGAGAGAACTACATCCTTGTCCAATCCTCACCGTAGTTAACGTACGAGAAACGGAGAGAACTACATCCTTGTACAATCCTCACCGTAGTTAATTGAGAAACAGAGAGAACTACATCCTTGTCCAATCCTCACCGTAGTTAACGTACGAGAAACAGAGAGAACTACATCCTTGTCCAATCCTCACCGTAGTTAATTGAGAAACAGAGAGAACTACATCCTTGTCCAATCCTCACCGTAGTTAATTGAGAAACAGAGAGAACTACATCCTTGTCCAATCCTCACCGTAGTTAACGTACGAGAAACAGAGAGAACTACATCCTTGTCCAATCCTCACCGTAGTTAATGGAGAAACAGAGAGAACTACATCCTTGTCCAATCCTCACCGTAGTTAACGTACGAGAAACAGAGAGAACTACATCCTTGTCCAATCCTCACCGTAGTTAATGGAGAAACAGAGAGAACTACATCCTTGTCCAATCGTCACCGTAGTTAATTGAGAAACAGAGAGAACTACATCCTTGTCCAATCCTCACCGTAGTTAATGGAGAAACAGAGAGAACTACATCCTTGTCCAATCCTCACCGTAGTTAACGTACGAGAAACAGAGAGAACTACATCCTTGTCCAATCCTCACCGTAGTTAACGTACGAGAAACGGAGAGAACTACATCCTTGTCCAATCCTCACCGTAGTTAACGTACGAGAAACAGAGAGAACTACATCCTTGTCCAATCCTCACCGTAGTTAACGTACGAGAAACAGAGAGAACTACATCCTTGTCCAATCCTCACCGTAGTTAACGTACGAGAAACAGAGAGAACTACATCCTTGTCCAATCCTCACCGTAGTTAATTGAGAAACAGAGAGAACTACATCCTTGTCCAATCCTCACCGTAGTTAATTGAGAAACAGAGAGAACTACATCCTTGTCCAATCCTCACCGTAGTTAATGGAGAAACAGAGAGAACTACATCCTTGTCCAATCCTCACCGTAGTTAATTGAGAAACAGAGAGAACTACATCCTTGTCCAATCCTCACTGTAGTTAACGTACGAGAAACGGAGAGAACTACATCCTTGTCCAATCCTCACCGTAGTTAACGTACGAGAAACAGAGAGAACTACATCCTTGTCCAATCCTCACCGTAGTTAACGTACGAGAAACAGAGAGAACTACATCCTTGTCCAATCGTCACCGTAGTTAATTGAGAAACAGAGAGAACTACATCCTTGTCCAATCCTCACCGTAGTTAATGGAGAAACAGAGAGAACTACATCCTTGTCCAATCCTCACCGTAGTTAACGTACGAGAAACGGAGAGAACTACATCCTTGTCCAATCCTCACCGTAGTTAACGTACGAGAAACAGAGAGAACTACATCCTTGTCCAATCCTCACCGTAGTTAACGTACGAGAAACAGAGAGAACTACATCCTTGTCCAATCCTCACCGTAGTTAATTGAGAAACAGAGAGAACTACATCCTTGTCCAATCCTCACCGTAGTTAATTGAGAAACAGAGAGAACTACATCCTTGTCCAATCCTCACCGTAGTTAACGTACGAGAAACAGAGAGAACTACATCCTTGTCCAATCGTCACCGTAGTTAATTGAGAAACAGAGAGAACTACATCCTTGTCCAATCCTCACCGTAGTTAATGGAGAAACAGAGAGAACTACATCCTTGTCCAATCCTCACCGTAGTTAACGTACGAGAAACAGAGAGAACTACATCCTTGTCCAATCCTCACCGTAGTTAACGTACGAGAAACGGAGAGAACTACATCCTTGTCCAATCCTCACCGTAGTTAACGTACGAGAAACAGAGAGAACTACATCCTTGTCCAATCCTCACCGTAGTTAACGTACGAGAAACAGAGAGAACTACATCCTTGTCCAATCCTCACCGTAGTTAACGTACGAGAAACAGAGAGAACTACATCCTTGTCCAATCCTCACCGTAGTTAATTGAGAAACAGAGAGAACTACATCCTTGTCCAATCCTCACTGTAGTTAATTGAGAAACAGAGAGAACTACATCCTTGTCCAATCCTCACCGTAGTTAACGTACGAGAAACAGAGAGAACTACATCCTTGTCCAATCCTCACCGTAGTTAACGTACGAGAAACAGAGAGAACTACATCCTTGTCCAATCCTCACCGTAGTTAATTGAGAAACAGAGAGAACTACATCCTTGTCCAATCCTCACCGTAGTTAATGGAGAAACAGAGAGAACTACATCCTTGTCCAATCCTCACCGTAGTTAATTGAGAAACAGAGAGAACTACATCCTTGTCCAATCCTCACCGTAGTTAATGGAGAAACAGAGAGAACTACATCCTTGTCCAATCCTCACCGTAGTTAACGTACGAGAAACAGAGAGAACTACATCCTTGTCCAATCCTCACCATAGTTAACGTACGAGAAACAGAGAGAACTACATCCTTGTCCAATCGTCACCGTAGTTAATGGAGAAACAGAGAGAACTACATCCTTGTCCAATCCTCACCGTAGTTAACGTACGAGAAACGGAGAGAACTACATCCTTGTCCAATCCTCACCGCAGTTAATGGAGAAACAGTGAGAACTACATCCTTGTCCAATCCTCACCGTAGTTAATGGAGAAACAGAGAGAACTACATCCTTGTCCAATCGTCACCGTAGTTAATGGAGAAACAGAGAGAACTACATCCTTGTCCAATCCTCACCGTAGTTAATTGAGAAACAGAGAGAACTACATCCTTGTCCAATCCTCACCGTAGTTAACGTACGAGAAACAGAGAGAACTACATCCTTGTCCAATCGTCACCGTAGTTAATGGAGAAACAGAGAGAACTACATCCTTGTCCAATCCTCACCGTAGTTAACGTATGAGAAACAGAGAGAACTACATCCTTGTCCAATCCTCACCGTAGTTAACGTATGAGAAACAGAGAGAACTACATCCTTGTCCAATCCGCACTGTAGTTAACGTACGAGAAACAGAGAGAACTACATCCTTGTCCAATCCTCACCGTAGTTAATGGAGAAACAGAGAGAACTACATCCTTGTCCAATCCTCACCATAGTTAACGTACGAGAAACGGAGAGAACTACATCCTTGTCCAATCCTCACCGTAGTTAACGTACGAGAAACGGAGAGAACTACATCCTTGTCCAATCCTCACCGTAGTTAACGTACGAGAAACAGAGAGAACTACATCCTTGTCCAATCGTCACCGTAGTTAATGGAGAAACAGAGAGAACTACATCCTTGTCCAATCCTCACCGCAGTTAATGGAGAAACAGTGAGAACTACATCCTTGTCCAATCCTCACCGTAGTTAATTGAGAAACAGAGAGAACTACATCCTTGTCCAATCGTCACCGTAGTTAATGGAGAAACAGAGAGAACTACATCCTTGTCCAATCCTCACCGTAGTTAATGGAGAAACGGAGAGAACTACATCCTTGTCCAATCCTCACCGTAGTTAACGTACGAGAAACAGAGAGAACTACATCCTTGTCCAATCGTCACCGTAGTTAATGGAGAAACAGAGAGAACTACATCCTTGTCCAATCCTCACCGTAGTTAACGTATGAGAAACAGAGAGAACTACATCCTTGTCCAATCCGCACTGTAGTTAACGTACGAGAAACAGAGAGAACTACATCCTTGTCCAATCCTCACCATAGTTAACGTACGAGAAACGGAGAGAACTACATCCTTGTCCAATCCTCACCGTAGTTAACGTACGAGAAACGGAGAGAACTACATCCTTGTCCAATCCTCACCGTAGTTAACGTACGAGAAACAGAGAGAACTACATCCTTGTCCAATCGTCACCGTAGTTAATGGAGAAACAGAGAGAACTACATCCTTGTCCAATCCTCACCGTAGTTAATGGAGAAACAGTGAGTACTGCAATATCCGTCCAATCCTCACTGTAACCAATATACAAGTAATCTGAAGCATTCACAGTCTCCCTGCCATCCCCACTGTAGTTAACATACGAGGAGCACTTGATGGCTCTGGGCTCACTGGAATTTAAAAGAATGGGCGGGGGGTGCCTCAATGAAACATCAAATATTGAAAGGCCAAGATCAAGGGTCCCCAGACCCTTTGATTACTGGTGAGGAGGTTCGGTATGTGAGCTAGGACTCTGTGAACCATTCTGACGGGTTGCTTCATTGCCTGCTACGGAACCTCCAATGTACAGGGTCGTAAAGAAGCTGCAGAGGGTTGTAGACTCTGCCAGCCCCATCACAGACACAACCCTCCCCACCCTCAGGAGATGCCTTGAGAAGGTGACATCCATCAACGAGGGGCGCCTTCACCCGGGACATGTCCTCTTCTCATTGCTACCATCAGGGAGGAGATTCAGGAGTCTGAAGACCTACACTCATCGATTCAGAAATAGCTTCTTCCCCTCACGTCTACAGATTTCTGAATAGTCCATGAACCCATAAATACGACACTAAATGCAACCTCTTTGAACTGACCCGTGCCACACTTGCAGCACCGTTCATTTCTGGTCTTCTCTTTAGAGGAAGAAAGTGGATGCTTTAGAGGGTGCAGAGCAGATTTACCAGGATACATCTAGATTGGAGAGCCTGTTTAATGAGGAAAGGTTGAGCAAGCGGTGGCATTTCTCTTTGGAGGAAAGGACAATGAGAGGTGACGTGACAGAGGGGTACAAGACGATAAGAGGCAGAGACAGACTCAGAAGCCAGAGACTTTTTCCCAGGGCGGCAATGGCTAATGAGAGGGAATAATTTTAAGGTGATTTGAAGGAAGAATGTAGGGGTTGGAGGAATGTAAGAGATAGTTTTTTTAAATGCAGTGAACGGTGGGTGCTTGGCCGTGCTGCCGGAGTGGGGTACAGCCAGATACAATAGGGATATTTAAGGATCTCATAGATAATCACATGAATGATAGAAAAACAGAGGCCATGGAGGAGATTGAGAGCAAGTTAACAGCACAGCATTGTGGGCCACAAGGTGTGTACTGTTACATTCTATATGTTCTCTGATTTAGACTGCTCTGTTGTATTACACAATCCTGATTACCTCCTGCCTGAATTCCACACCCTCTTACCCCTCAGTTCCCACGAAAACCTACTGATCCCGGTCCGCAAACTGCTCAGTACCCTGTCGCCTGCAGCCAACCACCCCCCACCCAGTACAGAGATTCACACCCACCACAAAGGTCCCTCATCCCACCCCCGGATGGCTAACTCTTCTCCGGACCACTGCCCAAGTTCCACATCACATTCATTACCAGTGACACACGACGTGAAATCTACTGTTCTGCAGCAGCTGGCATGCAAAGACATCAAAATCTATAAATTACAAATATAACCACTGGTGGCAGAGGCAGATACATTAGGGACATTTTAAAGAGAGCACGTGGGTGGAAGAGAAAGGAAGGGATACGTCACAGGGAAGGGTTAGATTGATCTTGGAATAGGTTAGGTCAATACAACTTTGTTTGATGTAAAATATATAATGCAAATAATAGGAAGAATCAGATAGTGTTCATGGACCGTTCAGAAAACCTGACTGTAGAAGGGAACAAGCAGATTCTACATCATTGACTGAATCTTCAGGCTCCTGTCCCTCTGCCATGATCACAGTAACAAGAGAGCATCTCCCAGATGATGTGAACCTCTCTGATCACAGTAACATCTCCCGGATGACGGGAACCCTCTCTGATCACAGTAACATCTCCCGGATGATGTGAACCTCTCTGATCACAGTAACATCTCCCGGATGATGTGAACCTCTCTGATCACAGTAACATCTCCCGGATGACGGGAACCCTCTCTGATCACAGTAACATCTCCCGGATGACGGGAACCCTCTCTGATCACAGTAACATCTCCCGGATGATGTGAACCTCTCTGATGGGAGCCAGCATCTTGAGGCATTGTCCCTTTTATTTCCCCCAGCCAGAGGCATCACTTAGCCTGTCAAACACTTGCTAAATTTTGCACATCTTTAATCACTCCTCTCCTTTTTCAATTCTTCCTTCTCTCCCTCTGTTGTATTCGTTCCGGTTTAAAATTTGATCACGTGCTCTCTTTCTCTACTGATGTACCGTTCTAACAGATTGCATTACTGTCTGGTCTGCAGCAGCAAGATCAGAAAGAACTGCAGAAGGTTGTAAACTCAGCCAGCTCCATCACAGGTACATTGCAAATGCCCGAGTTTAATCCTCAAACTTCCTGAACACAGGGGATGATGAACCAACCTCAGAAAGCCTTACCCCCCCCTCCATCCTGGTAGACAAGCCACATCCTTCAGTCATACCTCGTGGAGACAGGCCATTTTGTCCATCAAGTCCACACTAAGTCCACTTTCCAGTTCCATCACTACCTCAGGCAGCATACTCCAGATCGTTACCACTCTCCTGGTGATCAAACAGGGAGCCTTTTCCGGCTGGTGGCTGGTGACTTGTGGTGTTCTGCAGGGGTCGGTGTAGGGACCGCTTCTTTACACGTTACAAGTCAATGATTTGGATAATGGAGTTGATGGCTTTGCAGCCACATTGAAGGAGACAGATTACAGGAATGGGCAAAGAAGTGGCAGATGGAATTGACTGTCAGGAAGTGCACTTTGGCAGAAATAAAAGGGTCGTCTATTTTCTAAATGGAGAGAAAATTCTGAAATCGGAGGGGCAGAGGGACTTGGGGGTCCTGGTGCAGGATTCCTACAGGCTGAGATGTCGGTGAGGAAGGTAAACTGAATGTTAGCATTCATTTCGAGAGGAGTAGAATACAAGAGCAAGTTTGTAATGCTGAGGCTTATCAGGCCACACGGAGTATTGGGACCCCTTATCTGGCATCGCAGAGGGTCCACAGGTGGTTCATGTGTATGACTCCAGGAATGAAAGGAGCATTTAATGGCTCTGGGTTTGTATACACCTGAGTTTAGAAGAATGAAGGGCATCTCACTGAAACCTAACGAAAGGCTAGATAACATGGATGTGGATAGAATGTCTCCTATCATGGGGAAGTCTAGGACCAGAGGGCACAGATAGAGTGGATGTGGAGAGGATGTTTCCTGTAGTGGGGGAGTCTAGGACCAGAGGGCACAGATAGAGTGGATGTGGAGAGGATGTTTCCTGTAATGGGGGAGTCTAGGACCAGAGGGCACAGATAGAGTGGATGTGGAGAGGATGTTTCCTATAGTGGGGGAGTCTAGGACCAGAGGGCACAGATAGAGTGGATGTGGAGAGGATGTTTCCTATAGTGGGGAAGTCTAGGACCAGAGGGCACAGATAGAGTGGATGTGGAGAGGATGTTTCCTATAGTGGGGGAGTCTAGGACCAGAGGGCACAGACAGAGTGGATGTGGAGAGGATGTTTCCTATGGGAGGGGAGTCTAGGACCAGAGGACACAGATAGAGTGGATGTGGAGAGGATGTTTCCTATGGTGGGGGAGTCTAGGACCAGAGGGCACAGATAGAGTGGATGTGGAGAGGATGTTTCCTGTAGTGGGGGAGTCTAGGACCAGAGGGCACAGATAGAGTGGATGTGGAGAGGATGTTTCCTATAGTGGGGGAGTCTAGGACCAGAGGGCACAGATAGAGTGGATGTGGAGAGGATGTCTCCTATAGTGGGGAAGTCTAGGACCAGAGGGCACAGATAGAGTGGATGTGGAGAGGATGTTTCCTATAGTGGGGGAGTCTAGGACCAGAGGGCACAGACAGAGTGGATGTGGAGAGGATGTTTCCTATAGTGGGGGAGTCTAGGACCAGAGGGCACAGACAGAGTGGATGTGGAGAGGATGTTTCCTGTAGTGGGGGAGTCTAGGAACAGAGGGCACAGATAGAGTGGATGTGGAGAGGATGTTTCCTGTGGTGGGGGAGACTAGGACCAGAGGGCACAGATAGAGTGGATGTGGAGAGGATGTTTCCTATGGTGGGCGAGTTTAGGACCAGAGGGCACAGATAGAGTGGATGTGGAGAGGGTGTTTCCTGTAGTGGGGGAGTCTAGGAACAGAGGACACAGATAGAGTGGATGTGGAGAGGATGTTTCCTATGGGAGGGGAGTCTAGGACCAGAGGGCACAGATAGAGTGGATGTGGAGAGGATGTTTCCTGTGGGAGAGGAGTCTAGGACCAGAGGACACAGATAGAGTGGATGTGGAGAGGATGTTTCCTATGGGAGGGGAGTCTAGAACCAGAGGGCACAGATAGAGTGGATGTGGAGAGGATGTTTCCTGTAGTGGGGGAGTCTAGGACCAGAGGGCACAGATAGAGTGGATGTGGAGAGGATGTTTCCTATAGTGGGGGAGTCTAGGCCAGAGGGCACAGCCTCAGAATCCATTTAGAACAAGTAAAAAGGAGAATTTCTTTAGCCATAGGGCAGTATTCTGTGGAAATCATTTCCAAGAACACTGTGCAGGCCAAGTCACTGAGAATATTTAAAATGGAGGGTGATGGGTTCTTGATTAGTCAGGGTGTCAAAGGTTACATGAAGAAAGCAAGAGAATGGAGTTGAGAGAGATAATAAATCAGCCATGATGGAGCGCACTCAATGGGTCAAATGGCCTAATTCTGTTCCTGTGTCTTACGGTCTAAAAGGTCCTTTGTTCCTTACTCAATATTGGTGTCCTGTAGTTACATCTATATCTGGTACGGGATGGAGGGGGGTGGAGTTTCAAGCAGTTTACCTTATCTATACTTCAATCATTTGCCCACTCAACCCCCTCTAAACTGTCCAAGCCTGAGCAAATCCTGGTGAATCTCCTCTGCACCCTCTCCAATGCTCACATCCCTCCCACCTGGTGACAGAGAGACTTACAGGAATGAGGCAGATCGACTGGTTGTGTGGTGCTGCAGCAAAAACTTTGTACTCAACGGCAGTGAGCCCAAGGAACTGATCGTGGATTTCAGGAAGGGGAAGTCGAGGGAACACAGACCAGTCATCACTGAGGGACTGGCACTGGAAGGGGTGAGCAGTTTCAGGCTCCTCAGGGGTCAGTATCTCTGACAACCTCTCCTGGACCAACGTATTGAGGACCCATTGCTATTTGCCTATCGCCACAACAAGTCAACAGCAGATGCAATCTCAATGGCTCTCCACACAGCTTTAGACCACCTAGACAACACACAAAAACTGCTATGTTAGGATGCTGTTCATCGACCATAGCTCATCATTTAACACCATCATTCCCACAATCCTGATTGAGAATTTGCAGAACCTGGGCCTCTGTACCTCCCTCTCCAATTGGATCCTCAACTTTCTAACCAGAAGACCACAGTCTGTGTGGCTTGACGATCAACACTGGCGCACCTCAGGGGTGTGTGCTTAGCCCACTGCTCTACTCTCTGGATACCCATGACTGTGTGGCTAGGCATAGCTCAAACACCATCTACAAATGGTGATGAGACAGCATACAGGAGTGAGATAAGCCAATGATGCCACAGCAACAACCTGGTACTCAACATCACTAAGACGAAAGAGCTGATTGTGGACTTCAGGAAGGGTAGGACAAAGGAACACATACCAGTCCTTAGAGGGATCAGAAGTGGAGAGAGTGAGCAGCTTCAAGTTCCTGGATGTCAAGATCTCTGAGGATCTAACCTGGTCCCAACATATTGATGTAGTCATAAAGAAGGCATGACAGTGGCTATACTTTATTAGGAGTTTGAAGAGATTTGGCATATCAACAAATACACTCTAAAACTTCTATAGTTATACCATGGACAGCATTTTGACAAGCTGCATCACTGTCTGGTATGGAGGGGCTACCGCACAGGACCGAAATAAACTACAGAAGGTTGTAAATCTAGTCAGCTCCATCTTGGGCACTAGCATACAAAGTACCCCAGACATCTTTGAGGAGCGGTGTCTCAGAAAGGCAGCGTCCATTATTAAGGACCCCCAGCACCCAGGACATTCCCTTTTCTCAATGTTACCATCAGGTAGGAGATACAGAAGCCTGAAGGCACAAACTCAGAGATTCAGGAACAGCTTCTTCTCTTCTGCCATCCGATTCCTGAATGGACATTGAAGCTTTGGACACTACCTCACTTTTTAAAAAAATATACAGTATTTCTGTTTTTGCACATTTTAAAAAACCTATTCAATATATAATTGATTTACTTGTTTATTATTATGTTTTATTTCATTTATTATTTTTTTTCTCTGCTGGATTATGCATTGCATTGAACAGCTGCTGCTAAGTTCACAAATTTCACGTCACAGGCCGGTAATAATAACCCTGATTGTGAATTACAGAGACGGCACAGCAGCCTTCATTAGGAGTTGGAGGAGACTTAGCAAGTCGCCAAAGACTAGCAAATTTCTGGTCGCATCGCTGTCTGGACACTCCCTCACCATCTTGTTCCCTTTTTGTAGTGCTTTTTTAAAAAATATATCTTATTGTACTTCACTGCTCTGCTACCACAAAACAACAAATGTCATGACATACGTCAGTAATACTAAACCTGTTGATAGGCTCTTGGTTAGTAACAGAGTGAAAGGTTACAGGGAGAAGGCAGGAGAATGGGTTGAGAGGGGCAATAATTCAGCCGTGATTAAATGGAGGAGCAGGCTCAATGGGCCGAATGGTCTCATGCTGCAGACCTGCATCCAGGTTTGAGATCCGAAAGTACAGATGCACCTTCACAGGATGGCCAGGAGGGGGCTGTCCTGAGGCCAAGACACCCCCATCAAATACAGGAGCTTACTAAATCAGCATCTGTTAAACACCTTAATAGACTCCTGTGTGGCTACTTCACTGCACAAACTAAATCAATCTTCTTCAACTGAAGAATATTTAAGATAAAAGAATGACTAAAGGGTAATTAGGAAAGAGGAATTAGAGCACAAGCTCATAAACGTAAAAACAGGTAGGAGTTCCAGAAGGTTATTAAAAATAACTTAACGAAGATGCTGATGCAGTGGAATGTGTGTCGGGGGACAGATGCAGCTGAGTTGAAGAGGAATTTGCATCTGTCACCTCTGTAGAGGATGCTGGAAATACCATGTAGCATCACAGTCTGCACAACTCTATTAGAGCTCAATTCTCACATCACCTGTAAGAAAGTTCATATGTTCTTCCTTTGACCCCGTGGGTTTCCTCCGGGTGCTCTGGTTTCCAGCCAGTTGGCGGGCTCATTGGTCAATGTGAACTGTCCTGCGATTACATTAGGGCTCAATCGAGGGCTGCACAGCTGCACTGTGTCCCAATCCATAAATAATGTAAATCAGGAACACGAGGTAGGGAAATTCACTGAGCAAATTGTTGGAGCAGTCACCTGGTTCTAAGACACTTGTGTAGAAGGAAGAAAAGAACAGCATAGGGACAGGTCCAGGCCCTTTGGCCCATCAGGTCAAATTAAAGTCATCCTGCACCTGATTACAACATTTAAGAGAAGCTTGGATTGGATAGGTACATGGATAGCAGGATTATTTCATTTATTTATTTAGACATACAGCATGGAACAAAGCCCTACCTACCCAATGGCCAACCCATCGATTGAACCCGAGCCTAATCACAAGACAAGTTGTTTGTATTTAACTTTAGCCTTTCTCCTTTGAACAGTACTACCCAAGTAACTCCCAACAACCCTAGCCTAATCACAGGACAATTTACAATGACCAATTAACCTACTAACCAGTAGGCCTTTGGACCGTGGAAGGAAACCGGAGCATCTGGAGGAAACCCATGCGCCAGGTGGCGCCAGAATTTAACTCTGAACTCGGGAATGTCCCGAGCCGTAATAGAGTCACACTAACCGCTAAACTCCCAAGACTACGGTCCAGGTGTGGGTCAATGGGATGAGGCAGAATAAAAGTTTAGCATGGACTAGATGGGCCAAAGGGCCTGTATGTGCTCTGATTCTACCATCTATACCTTCCCCCTGTCTGTGCAGGACTTGTAAACGTCACTATTGTACCTGCTTTCTCCTCTTCCACCCACAGCGCCGTCCACTCTGTTACCAGTGTAAAGCACACGCAGTTCCCTTCCTTCACTGCAAACCTGAGCTCCATTGTATATACCAGACACTTCCATGCTGGGGGCGGGAGGCTATCTACACCTCTCAGAATTATACACGGACAGACACAGACCCTGCAGCCCAACCAGACCATGTTGACCACAGTGACCTTCCAGCCGGTGCTAATTCCTTGTGTTTGGCCCACATCCTCTAATGCCGTCCCTCCACGTACCTATCAAGTGCTTCCTAAATGATACTGACCTCAACCAGTTCATCTGGCAACTCGTTCCATACACTCACCACCCTCTGGGTCCCTATTAAACCCTTCCCCTGTCACCCTAAACCTATCCAATACTCCCTAGCGTTGGACTCCCCTACTCTGGGGAAAAGACTGTTACCATCTCATAACTTTAAACATTTTATAAGGTCACTTTCCTACATTCCAAGGAATAAAGAGCCAGTCTGGTCAACCTCTCCCTTTACCTCAGAACTTCTAGTCCTGACAACATCCTTGTAAATCTTCTCTGCACTCTTTCCAGTTTAACCATATCCTTCTATAACAGGGCGACCAAAACTGTTCACAATAGCCCAAGTGTGGCCTCACTCACAACTCTATTAACTTAGAGATACAGCGGAACAGGCCCTTTCAGCCCAACAAGCAGCACCACCAGTCCGTCTTCAGGAGGAAACCGGAGCACGTGCAAACTGCTACAGACTATGCAGGAATTGGACTCTGGTACAATGAGCTGTGACAGCATCACGCAAACCACAATGTTACTGTGGCACCCAACTTATCCAACTGCAACATAGTGGCCTGACGGTGAACGTATAGACTCCTACAGACGGCGGTGTGAGTGAAAAACATTGCACTAACTATGACATAACTGTTCCTCCCAGCAGAGGAGGCATTTTGTAAAATCTCAGCACTTTACACTGATAATGAGATCCAGTCATTTCTAGATTGAGAAGAGTAAAGAGTTGAAAAAAAGGGGTGGGAATTAAAATGCTTCAACTCTGTTCACTGACTGAGCCAGCGACGGAGGAAATATCCCATTAGTATAGAGAAGGTTGGGTATCCTGGCTGTTTATGATCTCGAGGCTTCGTGCCCAGAAGAGCATAGAAATTAATCCCAAAGGGACCAATTGCCCAGGTTACCACTATCCACATGTCTAAATCAGGGACCTGGACGAGGCACAGAGACTATTTATTCGGTCCCTTAACTCATCACAATGCACACACACAACCCTCCCAATCTATCCACATTACTGCTCGTGATTTTCCATTAGCTCCCAGATGCTGTAATAATCTCCAAAAGAACTCAGCAAGGAAAAAACAGTCTGGTATGGAGGGGCCACGGCGCAGAATCGGAAAAAGCTGTAAACTCAGCCAGTTCAAAAGCCTGGCATCCATCATAAGGACCCCCATCACTCAGGACACTCATTGTTTCCATCAAGGAGGTACAGGAGCCCGAAGACACACACAATGTTTCAGGAACAGCTTCTGAATGGACAATGAACCCATGTACACTACCTCACTACTTCTTCGCGCTCTTTTTTCAGTACTTATTTAATTTTTTTATACATAGCTCTTCTAATGTAGTTTTTTATTATGTATTGCAATGTACTGCTGTTGCAAAATGACAAATTACTTGACACGTGCCAGTGATACCAAACCTGATTCTGATTCTGATAGAGGGGATTATAAAGCAACTATGAAATTATTAAATTAGATCTGCATTGTAATGCACAGCACGACAGCATACTCATTTACGTCATGCTTCACAGCGCCAGCGGCTGGCGTTCAAATCCTAACGCTGCCCCTGTAAGTACAAACACAGAAAACCTCGTAAAATTTGAATTCAATTTAAAATTTGATAAATAAGCAGTGGTGTAGTACGCTTATGGTGCTGTCTGTAAGGAGTTTGTACGTTCTCCACGTGGCCGTGCGCGTTTTGGTTTCCGCCCGCATTCCAAAGACTACGGGCTAGTAGGTTAATTGGCCACATGGCTTTAAGCGGGCTCAGTGCTCCAGAAGGGCCTGCTCCTGTGCCACATCTCTAAATAAAAATAAGCAGCAATCTGGTCTCAGATTACCCTTGGCCTTGAGCCTTGTAGATGACAGAAGGTCTTTGCACATCAGGGGATGAGTCACTGAACGACAGGACCCCAAGTGCCAGACTTGTTTTGTTGTGTTCGTATGCAGTTTTCATTTGAGTTTGTGGGTACTGATCCGGATACCCCAGGGGTTTGTGGGTACTGGGAAGGGGCTGAAAGGGAAGGGGTGCCAAGTCAGAGCTGGTCGTAAACCCCTGCTGGACCTCTGGTTCACAAGGGAAGATTAGAAGAAATCAAAAGAGTGTTTGGACAGGTACATGGAAAGGTTTAGAGCAGAGGGTCCTAATCTGGGGTCTACGCACACTGACACACCCTCAGATGATAAAAACTTCAAGCCACACACACACACGAAGAAATTACTACCTTCAACAAAAGAGATTCTAACCAGATAACTACCTCGGAGTTCTGGGGTATCCAGGTCAGTACCCACAAGCCCTTGGGGTATATGGATCAGTACCCACAAGCTCCTGGGGTATCTGGATCAGTACCCACAAATCCCTGGGGTATCCAAATCAGTACCCACAAACCCCTGGGATATCCAGATCAGTACCCACAAATCCCTGGGGTATCCAGATCAGTACCCACAAACTCCTGGGATATCCAGATCAGTACCCACAAATCCCTGGGGTATCCAGATCAGTACCCACAAACTCCTGGGATATCCAGATCAGTACCCACAAACCCCTGGGGTATCCGGATCAGTACCCACAAACCCCTGGGGTATCCGGATCAGTACCCACAAACTCAAATGAACACTGCATACAAACATAACAAGTCTGGCACTTGGGGTCCTGTCGTTCAGTGACTCATCCCCTGATTTGCAAAGAACTTCTGTCATCTACAAGGCTCAAGGCCAAGGGTAAAAAAATTTTAAGGTGAGAGATTAGCTTTATTTGTCACAGGTACAATGAAACTTAGTGAAATGTGATGTTGTGTCAATGACCACAGTCTGAGGATGTGCTGGGGGCAGCCCACAAATGTCACCATGTTTCCAGTGTTACCACAGCGTTACACAACTAAGCCGTATGTATCTGGACGGTGGGAGGAAACTGGAGCACCGTGAGGAATCCCACACAGTCACCGGGAGAAGGTACAAACCCCTTACAGATAGCAGTAGGAACTGAACCCAGTTCGGTGATCAGTGTCCCTGTGAAGTGTTGCAATGGCCACTTCTCTAAAATGCCTACTATGCAACTGGCATGGCCTAATATCACTTGGATTTCAACCCTTCATGAGTTAAGGATTTACTCAAAGAGCTGCTGTTATGGCAAGTTTGTCCCATGTAGACATTTCAAACAGTTCCTCAGATCCATTAAACCGGATGTAATTAATCAGTTCGTACCCAATATTCACCAACCCAATAAACAAACAGAAACATTCAAGGACTTTATACCTACAATACTTCAATACACATTGCTAAACGCCCCCTCCCCACCTACACAGGGAACACCAAACAATGACAGAACTCTTATAGGACCAATCGAAAGAGACCAGTAAGCAGTGTGTGCACCACACAACTCCATCCTCTACAGGGACATGGAAAGGAACAATAGGATTCTGTGTCCCCATAAACCACCAGATTAATAAAACACTATCCAAAACATACACACAATATCACACATTCCCAGGACAGGGACAGTGTGGGCTAGACTGTGTAAATCTCCCTCTACACTGTCCCATCACACACTCCCAGGACAGGGATAGTGTGGGCTAGACTGAGTAAATCTCCCTCCACACTGTCCCATCACACACTCCCAGGACAGGGATAGTGTGGGCTAGACTGAGTAAATCTCCCTCTACACTGTCCCATCACACACTCCCAGGACAGGGACAGTGTGGGCTAGACTGTGTAAATCTCCCTCTACACTGTCCCATCACACACTCCCAGGACAGGGATAGTGTGGGCTAGACTGAGTAAATCTCCCTCTGCACTGTCCCATCACACACTCCCAGGACAGGGACAGTGTGGGCTAGACTGTGTAAATCTCCCTCTACACTGTCCCATCACACACTCCCAGGGCAGGGATAGTGTGGGCTAGACTGAGTAAATCTCCCTCTACACTGTCCCATCACACATTCCCAGGGCAGGGATAGTGTGGGCTAGACTGTGTAAACCTCCCTCTACACAGGCTAACCCACACTATCCCTGCCCTGGGTGTGTGTGATGGGAACAGAGTAAATCTCCCTCTACACAGAAATGGAAATGAGATATGGGACATGGAGGGTGATGCAAATCAGACCAATTAGTGATGCACAGATCTTACCGCACGACCAACTGGTCAACACCTACTCTCATCTCTTACGCTCTTTGTATCCAGACCCTCACTCATAAAGCTCACACGATGCTAATTAATACCGAATAACCGCAGACCTTGGCAACCGAGGATCTTAAACAGTTTATCTATTTATTGAGAAACAGCATAGGACGTGCTCTTCCTGTCCAACAAGCTGTGCAGCCAACAGGGTACCTAATCACGAGGCAATTTACAATGACCAACTAATCTACTAACTGGTACGTCTTTGGGCTATGAGAGGAAACTGGAGTTTTTGTTGGTGGCACAACCCTCTACAGCACCAACACCTGGGGTTAAATCCCTACCACCGTCTACAATTCTCCTCCGGGTGCTCCAGTTTTCTCCCACAGTCCAAAGCCGTACCAGTTGGTAGGTTAATTAGTCACTGTAAATTGTCTGCGATTAGGCCAGGGTTAAATTGGTTTTGCTGGATGATGCTGAGAAAACCCAGGTACACACAGAAAGGAAAGCACAAACTTCGTTACAGATGGCCCGAGGATCGACTCCGAATCCGCTGGGCTGTGCCAACCTCGGTGCCCCAGGAGTGGAATCATTCCTGAGTCGGCCCCACTACCTTTTATATCCACCAGATGACAATCTACTTAGAAAAAATTCTCTGAATATATTTGTAATGCAGCTTTTGATTACTGAGCGACTAAGGGTTACTCTCTGGTAACTATAGACAGAATCTGTTTATTCAGAAGGCTAAAGGTTTAAAATCTCTCAAGAATCTAATTATTTTGACTAAGAAGCAGAAACATAATGCTTCCTCCCCTGATACACAAAATAACCAAGTGGAGAATAACAATTCAAAGAGGCTAATTTAAAGCGAATTAGGTTCCAATAATGACAAGATGTCAATCATCATTTCAAAGAAACCAGCTCTGGCGATCATAATGACAGAAGTTTAATTAATTAGATTGGATTTAGCTCAGTGCAGTTCATGTGTTCAATTAATCCTGTTCATCCATCAACAAAATTCTTCTACCAACACACACAACATGCTGGAGGAATTCAGCAGGTCAGGCAGCATCTATAGAAATGAATAAACAATCAATGCTTCAGGCCAAGACCCTTCTTTAGGACTGGAAAGGAAGATGTAAGATGCATAGAAACAGAAAAACAAAGCTGTGCCGAACATGTACTTACCTTAGAAATTACCTCGGGTTACCCAGGGCCCTCTATTTTTCCAAGCTCCATGTACCTATCCAGGAGTCTCTTAAAAGACCCTATTGTATCCTCCTCCACCGGCATTCCACGCGCTCACCACTCTCTGCGTTAAACACTTGCTCCTGACATGTCCACTCTACCTACTTCCAAGCACTTTAACACTGTGTCCTCTCATGTTAGCCATTCAAGCCCTGGGAAAAACCTCTGACTATCCACACAATCAATGCCTCTCATCATCTTATACACCTCTATCAGGTCAACTCTCATCTTCTGCCACTCCAAGGAGAAAAGAATTTACTCAACCTGTTCTCATTAGGCATGCTCCCAACCCAGTCAACATCCTTGTAAATCTCCTGTGCACCCTTTCTATAGTTTCTACATCCTTCCTGTAGTGAGGTGACCAGAACTGAGCACAGTACCCCAAGTGGGGTCTGACCAGGGTCCTATAGAGCTGTAACATTACCTCTCAGTTCTTAAACTCAATCCCACGATTGATGAAGGCCAATGCACCGTATGCCTTCTTAACCATAGAGTCAACCTGTGCAGCAGCTTTGAGCGTCCTATGGACTCAGACCTCAAGATCCCTCTGATCCTCCACACTGCCAAGAGTCTTATCATTAATGCTATATTCTGCCATCATATTTGACCTATCAAAATGAACCACCTCACACTTATCTGGGTTGAACTCCATCTGCCACTTCTCAGCCCAGTTTTACATCCTAATAATGTCCTGCTGTAACCTCTGACATCCCTCCACATTATACACACCTCCAACCTTTGTATCATCAGCAAACTTACTAACCCATCCCTCCACTTCCTCATCCAGGTCATTTATGAAAATCAGAAAGAGTAGGGGTCCCAGAACAGATTCCTGAGGCACTCCACTGGTCACTGACCTCCATGCAGAATATGACCCATTTACAACCACTCTTTGCTTTCTGTGGGCAAGCCAGTTCTGAATCCACAAAGCAATGTCCCCTTGGATCCCATGCCTCCTTACTTTCTCAATAAGCCTGGCATGGGGTACCTTATCAAATGCCTTGCTGAAATCCATATACACTACACCTACTGCTCTTCCTTCATCAATGTGTTTAGTTATATCCTCAGAAAATTCAATCAGGCTCGTAAAACACAACCTGCCTTTGACAAAGTCATGCTGACTATTGTTAATCATATTATGCCTCTCCAAATGTTCATAAATCCTGCCTCTCAGGATCTTCTCCATCATCTTACCAACCACTGAAGTAAGACTCACTGGTCTATAATTTCCTGGTCTGTCTCTACTCCCTTTCTTGAATAAAGGAACAACATTGAAACCCTCCAATTCTCCGGAACCTCTCCCGTCTCCATTGATGATGCAAAGATCATTGCCAGAGGCTCAGCAATCTCCTCGCTCGCCTCCCACAGTAACCTGGGGTACATCTCATCCAGTCCCAGAGACTTATCCAACTTGATGTTTTCTAAAAGCTCCAGCACATCCTTTTTCTTAATGTCTATATGCTTGAGCTTTTCTGTCCACTGTAAGGCATCCCTAAATCACCAAGGTCCTGTTCCATAGTGAATACTGAAGCAAAGTACTCATTAAATACCTCTCCTATCTCCTCCGGTTCCATACACACTTCTCCATTGTCACACTTGATTGGTCCTATTCTCTCACATCTTTTCCTCTTGCTCTTCACATACTTGTAGAATGCCTTGGGGTTTTCTTGAATCCTGCTCGCCAAGGCCTTCTCATGACCCCTTGTGGCTCACCTAATTTCAATCTTAAGCTCCTTCCCACTAGTCTTATAATCTTCTTGATCTCTATCATTACCTGGTTTTTTAACCTTTCATAAGCTTTTCTTTTCTTCTGGATTGGATTTACAACAGCCTGTGTACACCACGGTTCCTGTACCCTACCATCCTTCCCCCATATCATTGCAATGCACCTATGCAGAACACCACGCAAATATTCGCTGAACATTGGCTACATTTCTGCTGTACATTTCCCAGAACATGTGTTCCCAATTTATACTTCCAAGTTCCTGGCTGATTGCTTCATATTTCCCTTTACTCCAATTAAATGCTTTCCTAACTTGTCTGATCCTATCTCTCTCCAATGCTATGGTAAAGGAGATAGAATTGTGATCACTATCTCCAAAATGCTCTCCCACTGAGAGACCTGACACCTGACCAGGTTCATTTCCCTATACCAGATCAAGTACAGCCTTTCCTCTTGTAGCCTATCTATATATTATGTCAGGAAACCTTCCTGAACACACCTAACAAACTCCACCCCATCTAAACCCTTTGCTCTCGGGAGATGCCAATCAATATTTGGGAAATTAAAATCTCCCACCATAACAATCCTATTATTATTACACCTTTCCAGAAAGCGTCTCCCTATCTGCTCAATGTACCAGAATTAGGTGATAGGTGAAGTTAGGTTGGTGGGTCGGTGGGCAGTGATTTTGTGTGTGTGTATTTCCAACAGTTGCATAATCTCTTGCGTTCACAAAAATCTTTTTCACTGCCAAATCAGTGTTATCATCTTCGAGGATCTGTGCAAGCAAGTACCATTACTCTGCTTCCTTAGAAGCATGCAAAGATTTGACACGTCATCTAAAACTTTGACAAACTTTTATAGATGTAAACTGACTGACTGCAGAATGGCCTGGTATGGAAACACTAATGTCCTTGAAAAGACTGCAAAACGTAGTAGATTCAGCTTAGTTCATCACAGCGAAAGCCCTCCCCAGTGTTGAGCTGCATCCATCAAGGACCCCACGAAGCCCATGCTCTTTTCTTGCAAGGTTGTGGTACAGGAGCTTCAAGACCCCCACCACCTGGTTCAGGAACAGTCATTACTCCTCAACCATCAGGCTCCTGAACCAAAGGGGATAACTTCACTCGTCCCATCACTGAATTGTTCCCACAACCAAGACTCACTTTCAAGGATTGTCTTATGCTTTCAATATTTTAGTTATTTGTATTTGCTGTCCTTTGGACATGGGTTGTTTGTCTTGTTGTGCGCGGTTTCTCATGGATTCTATTGTATTTATTTGCATTTGTACTTACTGTGAGAAACTGAATCTCAGGGTAGTGTATGGTGAAATACAAGTACTTTGAACTTTGCTGCAGCTAGGAAGTTGAAAGCCAATCTGCACGTAGCAAACTCCCACAGAAGCTTCAGCAGAATGAGCAAATTGAACACTGGCCCAAGCTTTAGACCACTGTTCCCTCTAAGGTGCTATTGTGCAAAGACGCAGTAACAGAAATATTCCTGCGCACATGCAGCTGGAATTTTCTTTAATATAACTTTGAAATTATGCTAATATAATTTGTAATCTATGTTAATGTAATCATTAAATACCCTGTAACTGTGTTAATGAGTATAATCTATAAATTTTCTAAACAAACATACAATATTTACTTTTAAACATTGTCAGTGTTTCAAGTTACAACGCCGTTACAAATCGTAACAATAAACACAGAATGGACGTCAGTGGCACAATGCAACTTGAGAGGGTGCAGAGGAGATTTATCAGAAGAGGAAGGTTGAGTGAGTTAGGGATTGTTTTTTGGGAGCAAAGGATGAGAGGTGACTTGATAGAGGTGTATATGATGAAGCGAGGCATATACAGAGTAGACAGCCAAAGACCTTTCTTTTCCCAGGGCAGAAATAGCTGATACAAGAGGGCATAATTTTACACCAATTGGAGCAAAGTATAGGAGGTGGGGATGTCAAAGATTTTTTTTATTTACAGAGTGGTGGGTGCATGGGATGAGTGGTGGGTGCATCGGATGCTCTGCCAGAGATGCTGGTAGGGGTAGATACATTAGGGGCATTTAAGAGACTCAGACAGTGTGGTGTGTGGCCAAGTGGTTAAGGCGTTGGACTAGCAATCTGAAGGTCGTGAGTTCGAGCCCAGCCGAGGCAGCATGTTGTGTCCTTAAGCAAGGCACTTAAACCACACATTGTTCCAGTCCACCCAGCTGACTGGTACTGACAAAATGCTGGGGGTCAACCTCATGTCCTATCCAGGGGAGGTGGGTCTCGTACTCTGAGTCGCTTCACACCACGGAAACCAGCATTAGCACTGGCCCGATGAGCCTGTAAGGCTTGGGACAGACTAACTTTTTTTTAAGAGACTCAGACACTGTGGCATGGTAGCTTAGGGGTTAGCACAACGTTTTACAGTATCAGTGACCTGGGTTCATCTCCCGCTGCTGTCTATAAGAAGTCTGTACAGTCTCCCTGAGATCCAGTGGGTTTCCTCCAGGTGCTCCGATTTCCTCCCACAGCCCAAAGGCATACTGCAGTCTTTGTATTGAATCTGTGGAATTCATTTCTCCTCATCTCTGTTCCTCTATTCTGAGGCTGTGCCCTCTGGACCCAGACTCCCCCTACAATAGGAAATATCTGCTTCACATCCACTTTAGCTAGGCTTTTCAATATTTGATAGCTTTCAATAAAATCCACACTCATTCTTCTAAACTCCCACGAGTACTGGCCCAGAGCCATCAAACGCTCATCCATCAAAGCCATGAGCAGTATGCCCTTGAAGAGCGACAACTCGGGGACTAAAACCTGCATTTGCAAATGACCCATTTCACTGTTTGTTTTAATGTACACATGAATCTGAATGAGCGTTTAGTGAAATTCATCACCAGCTGTTGAGCACTATAAACACTCACTGGAACAGAGTGCAGCCTGACCCGAACTGTCAAACAGAGCAACGATGTCATTAATAGTTAGATGATCAGCCCCAATCTGTTACTCGTGGAAAGGAGCTCGTCTTCTGCAAGGTGACTGACTCTCCACAAAGCCTTTAATTAACAAATAATTCATCAACATTCGAATCACATCTGTGTTAACAAACGACATTAAGAAATCACACCAGCATACATGGAAAACACGTAGGCCAAGAAAACCAAAGGTGCATCTGCTCGCCCTTGGACCATCCCATCCATCCACCCAGGCCGTACCCTCCTTTCACAGCTGCCATCAGCAAGGAGGTACAGGCGCCTCAGGACCCACACCACCATGTTCAGGAACAGTTACTACCCCTTGACCATCAGGCTCTTGAACCAGAAGGATAACTTCACTCACTACAACACTGAACTCTTCCCATAACCAATAGACTCACTTTTAAGGATTCTTCATCTCTTCAAGAACCTCTTGGACAGGAACATGGATGAAAGAAGAATGGAGGGTTATGGGGTAGTGTGGGATTAGTACTTTTTTTTCAAGGATTATATGGGTCAGCACAACATGGAGGGCTGAAGGGCCTGTACTGTGCTTTAGTGTTCTATGGTTCTATGTTCTCACTTTGTATTGTTTATTTATTTTCTTTTGCATTTCCACAGGTTGTCTTTTGCACGTTAGTTGTTTGTCTGACCTGTTGTGTGTGCTCTTTCATCGATTCTATTGTGTTTCTTGTATTTACTGTGAATGCCCACAAGAAGATGAATCTCAGGCTGAACGTGGTGACATCAATGTACTTTGATAATGAACGCAAAGCCACCTCCAGCAGTACAAGTGCAACGCGCCTCAGCACTCAGTGCCCAGGCAGAGAAATCTCCATCATCTAATAATGAAGTTATTGTGAAATATTTATTATTTATTTAGATACACATTGGGGAAGAACCCTTCCAGCACTCCACTGATTTAACCCCAGAGTAATCACAGATCAACTTACAATGACAACTAACCAGTATGCCTTTGAACTCTGGGAGGAAACCAGAGCACCCAGAGGAAATCCATGCAATCTACAGGAGGGCATTCAAAATCTTTAGACGATGCTGGGATTAAACTCCGAATTCCAATGCCCCAAGCCGCAAGAGCATCACACTAACCCGGAGATAGCGGGGTTCCACAAACAGTGCGAAGTCTACTTGGTCTGTCATGTTTAGGCAAGGGAGACCATTGATCAGAACTGTGAATTGAATTAAATTGACTTTATTACCTACACCCTTCCTATCCATGAGAAGTAAAAATCTTTACATCACGTCTCTCTAAATGTGCAATTTATAGTAATTTGTAATAAATAGTATGTACAACAGGATAGTCAATATAACACAGAAATACAATTGTGTCAGCATGAATTAAGCAGCCTGATGCCCTGGTTGAAGAAGCTGTACCAGGGCCTGTTGGTCCTGGCTTTTTACGCTGTGGTACCGTTTCCCGGATGGTAGCAGCTGGAATAGATTGTGGTTGGGGTGACTCGGGTCCCCAATGATCCTTTTTACACACCATCTTTGTAAATGTCCTGAATCATGGGAGGTTCACATCTACAGATGCGCTGGGCTGTCTGCATCACTCTCTGCAGAGTCCCGCGATTGAGGGAGGTACAGTTCCCATACCAGGCAGTGATGCTGCCAGTCAGGATGGCCCCTGTAGAAAGGGGCAATGAGGCAACTGCAGTGGGATGGTCACACCCCAGTCAACACAGAGCACACTGACGTAGCATGGATTGTGGGGCAAACCCTGAACACGGTAGCAGAGGGTTACTGGGTTTTCACTGCCAGGCACCTCCACAACAGGCGATGCCTCAGAGCCCATATATTACCCTGAGATTCATTTTCATGTGGGCATATTCGATAAGACTCATAATCATAACAGAATCGATGAAAGACGGCACCAACAGGGTGGACAATCAGTGTGCAAAAGGCACCAAACTGTGCAAACACGGAAAAAAAAGTAAAAAATAAATAAAGAACATGAGATGAAGAGCCCTGGAAAGAGAGTCACTGGGTTATGGGAAATTTCAGTGTTGGAGGTGACTGAATTTATCCCCTCTGGTTCAGGAGTCTGATTGCCCAAGAGTAATAATTGTTCCTACACCCGGCAGTCAACGTCCCAAAGCTGCTGTACCCCCTTCCCAGCTAGTAGGCAGCATCCATCATTAAGGACCCCCATCACCCAGGACACGCCCTCTTCTCATCACTACCATCGAGGAGGACGTACAGGAGCCCGAAGATACACACCCCTTGATTCAGGAACAGCTTCTTCCCCTCCACCATCACATTTCTGAATGGAGAATCCACCCATGAACTTGACTCCACTATTTTCTTTCCACATTTTAAGTTCATACTATACTTAGAACATTTTTTTTAATGTCCTGCACTATTCTGCCACTGCAAAACAACAAATTTCATGACACACATCAGTGACAATAAACCTGATTCTGATTCGGGTTCACATACTGCCACAGCCTGCAGGGATGGTTTCCTCCGGGTGCCGCATTTTCCTCCCACATTAAAAAGATGTACAGTTTACTAGATTAATTGGTCACAGGAGTGTAATGGTGCAGGCTGCAGGGGTTATTATTGCCCTGTATCTTTAAATAAGTCCAACATAGTAGGCTTGCCAAACCACAAGGGTTTGTTACCGTCCTCTGTCACTGAATAAAGAGATGTGAATCCGGTGTGGGTTTGTTACTGTCCTCTGTCACTTAATAAGGAGATGGGAATCCAGTGAGGGTTTGTTATCGTCCTCAGTCACTGAATAAAGAGATGGGAATCCGGTGAGGGTTTGTTACCGTCCTCTGTCACTGAATAAAGAGATGTGAATCCGGTGTGGGTTTGTTACTGTCCTCTGTCACTTAATAAGGAGATGGGAATCCAGTGAGGGTTTGTTATCGTCCTCAGTCACTGAATAAAGAGATGGGAATCCGGTGAGGGTTTGTTACTGTCCTCTGTCACTGAATAAAGAGATGGGAATCCGGTGTGGGTTTGTTATCGTCCTCCGTCACTGAATAAAGAGATGGGAATCCGGTGTGGGTTTGTTACCATCCTCTGTCACTGAATAAAGAGATGGGAATCTGGTGTGGGTTTGTTACTGTCCTCTGTCGCTGAATAAAGAGATGGGAATCCGGTGTGGGTTTGTTATCGTCCTCCGTCACTGAATAAAGAGATGGGAATCCGGTGTGGGTTTGTTATCGTCCTCCGTCACTGAATAAAGAGATGGGAATCCGGTGTGGGTTTGTTATCGTCCTCCGTCACTGAATAAAGAGATGTGAATCCGGTGAGGGTATGTTACTGTCCACTGTCACTGAATAAAGAGATGTGAATCCGGTGTGGGTTTGTTACTGTCCTCTGTCGCTGAATAAAGAGATGTGAATCCGGTGTGGGTTTGTTACTGTCCTCTGTCGCTGAATAAAGAGATGTGAATCCGGTGTGGGTTTGTTACTGTCCACTGTCACTGAATAAAGAGATGTGAATCCGGTGTGGGTTTGTTACTGTCCTCTGTCGCTGAATAAAGAGATGGGAATCCGGTGTGGGTTTGTTATCATCCTCAGTCACTGAATAAAGAGATGGGAATCCGGTGTGGGTTTGTTATCGTCCTCAGTCACTGAATAAAGAGATGGGAATCCGGTGTGGGTTTGTTATCGTCCTCAGTCACTGAATAAAGAGATGGGAATCCGGTGTGGGTTTGTTATCGTCCTCCGTCACTGAATAAAGAGATGGGAATCCGGTGAGGGTTTGTTACCGTCCTCAGTCGCTGAATAAAGAGATGGGAATGTGGTTAGTTGTTGTTGGGTAACAGGGGCTTGTTATATCCCTGTATCCAGTCCATATTCTTTCATCCGCACGTGTACCACCTTCATCACCTGGTGTGTGTGTGGGAAAGCCAGGGGCTTGTTTTCCTGCTGTAGTGTTATTCTGCTGAACATTATTGACAGGCTTGTTGGTGCTGGAATGTCTGGTGTTACTTGTGGGCTACTCTGGCACATCCTTGGGTCATGATGGCTGTTAACGTAAATAATACAGTTCTCTGTACGTTTCGATGTACGTGTGATAAATAATTCTAATCGAAGAAACAAATCCTATGTCTGACAAAATCTGTACTGCAGCTCATCCTCACTGCCACATCGCATTTCAAAATCTGTGCATCAGCTAATCATTACAGACAGCAATTTCAGAACTTGCAATCATCAGTTTAAGAAATTAGTAAATTGGAGATAGACTTGAGTAATGGGTTTCCAACTAGCAACAGACTAGGTGGGTGTGACAGCAGTGTGGGGGTTAGCACAATACTATTAAGCTCGGGGAGGGCACTTTCGAGTTCATAGTCTGTATCTGCCGTAAGGAATTCCTATGTTCTCCCAGTGACTGTATGGGTTTCCTCCCACAGTCCTAAGACATACCAGTTAGTAGGTCAACTGGTCATTATAAACTGTCCTGTGATTAGGTTAGGGTTAAGTAAGTGGGTTGCTGGGCAGTGCGGCTCATAAGGCCGAAAGGGATGGTTCCGCGCTTTATTTCCAAATAAATAAATAAAATAATAAATTAGATGACATTAGCATAAAGATGTTTCCTGGGAGTTGTAACCAGTCACATGAAGATGACTGAATAAGCTGAAAACAGAAGTGAGACGCTCTGACCTTTCCAGTTCGTATTCTTTCATCCCCACACGCACCGCCTTCATCACCTGGGAGATGGAGGGAGAAAACAAAGCAAGTGTAAATCAGTGTTCCCGGAGGATTTCGCAGCAGTTCTGTATCAAAGATAAAGACTTTAACAGAATCAGGATTACCAGAGTCTCTCTTTGTGCTTACTTCAGTGGTTGTGAGAGGTTTCTGAACAGCTTCTGTCAATCACCACAAACACCAGCGGCCAGAGATATCAATAAACTTCCTTTCAGTTCAAGCACGCGGGATTCAGCCCATTAAATAACTCACTCTCTCTCAAGCTCTCAGAAACCCCAAGTGCTCTGCCATCAATAAATTACTTTGCAAAGACTCGCAAGTGCAAATGCTAACTCTGCACGGAGGGAGATCAGAGAGCAAGGTGAAAGGCAGGAACACCTTCAGCATGGAGAACTCAGCCATACAATGAATGTCTCAGCGCCTCGTCTAGGTAAGTGGGACCCGCTCCTGCTCTGTTTAATCGCTCCCCAAGACAAAGATCACAATCCACATTCAACAATCTCAAAGACATAGCTGAGGTACAAGGTGATGAGGCGACTGATCAGAAACACAGGAGAGTCCGTAGATGCTACAAATCCAGAGTAACACACAAATTGCTGGAGGAGACCAGCAGGTCGGACAGGGGGGAGGGGAGAGCACCCCTCATCAAAACAAGAGGCACAGGTCGATTTTACAGCCAGAGACTTTTCCCCCCAGGGTGAAAATGGCCACTAAGAGTCTGCATATTTTTAAAGTGATTGGAAGCCTAGGGGTAAAGTCAAAGTCAGTTGTTTTATACACAGAGAGCAGTGTGACCCTGTCGGGGTGTCATGGGGCAGACACGTTAGAGAGAGTGGTGTGACCCTGTCGGGGTGTCATGGGGCAGAAACGTTAGGGAGAGCGGTGTGACCCTGTCGGGGTGTCATGGGGCAGACACGTTAGGGAGAGCAGTGTGACCCTGTCGGGGTGTCACGGGGCAGAAACGTTAGGGAGAGGGGTGTGACCCTGTCGGGGTGTCATGGGGCAGACACGTTAGAGAGAGTGGTGTGACCCTGTCGGGGTGTCATGGGGCAGACACGTTAGGGAGAGCAGTGTGACCCTGTCGGGGTGTCATGAGACAGACACATTAGGGAGAGCAGTGTGACCCTGTCGGGGTGTCATGGGGCAGAAACGTTAGGGAGAGCGGTGTGACCCTGTCGGGGTGTCATGGGGCAGACACGTTAGGGAGAGGGGTGTGACCCTGTCGGGGTGTCATGGGGCAGACACGTTAGGGAGAGGGGTGTGACCCTGCCAGGGTGGCTGCAGGGGCAGACACGTTAGGGAGAGGGGTGTGACCCTGTCGGGGTGTCATGGGGCAGACACGTTAGGGAGAGGGGTGTGACCCTGTCGGGGTGTCATGGGGCAGACACGTTAGGGAGAGGGGTGTGACCCTGTCGGGGTGTCATGGGGCAGACACGTTAGGGAGAGGGGTGTGACCCTGTCGGGGTGTCATGGGGCAGAAACGTTAGGGAGAGTGGTGTGACCCTGTCGGGGTGTCATGGGGCAGACACGTTAGGGAGAGGGGTGTGACCCTGCCAGGGTGGCTGCAGGGGCAGACACGTTAGGGAGAGGGGTGTGACCCTGTCGGGGTGTCATGGGGCAGACACGTTAGGGAGAGGGGTGTGACCCTGTCGGGGTGTCATGGGGCAGACACGTTAGGGAGAGGGGTGTGACCCTGTCGGGGTGTCATGGGGCAGACACGTTAGGGAGAGGGGTGTGACCCTGTCGGGGTGTCATGGGGCAGAAACGTTAGGGAGAGTGGTGTGACCCTGTCGGGGTGTCATGGGGCAGACACGTTAGGGAGAGGGGTGTGACCCTGCCAGGGTGGCTGCAGGGGCAGACACGTTAGGGAGAGGGGTGTGACCCTGTCGGGGTGTCATGGGGCAGACACGTTAGGGAGAGGGGTGTGACCCTGTCGGGGTGTCATGGGGCAGACACGTTAGGGAGAGGGGTGTGACCCTGTCGGGGTGTCATGGGGCAGACACGTTAGGGAGAGGGGTGTGACCCTGTCGGGGTGTCATGGGGCAGACACGTTAGGGAGAGGGGTGTGACCCTGTCGGGGTGTCATGGGGCAGACACGTTAGGGAGAGCGGTGTGACCCTGTCGGGGTGTCTGCAGGGGCAGACACGTTAGGGAGAGCGGTGTGACCCTGTCGGGGTGTCATGGGGCAGAAACGTTAGGGAGAGGGGTGTGACCCTGTCGGGGTGTCATGGGGCAGACACGTTAGGGAGAGCGGTGTGACCCTGTCGGGGTGTCATGGGGCAGAAACGTTAGGGAGAGCGGTGTGACCCTGCCAGGGTGGCTGCAGGGGCAGACACGTTAGGGAGAGGGGTGTGACCCTGTCGGGGTGTCATGGGGCAGACACGTTAGGGAGAGGGGTGTGACCCTGTCGGGGTGTCATGGGGCAGACACGTTAGGGAGAGCGGTGTGACCCTGTCGGGGTGTCATGGGGCAGACACATTAGGGAGAGGGGTGTGACCCTGTCGGGGTGTCATGGGGCAGACACATTAGGGAGAGGGGTGTGACCCTGTCGGGGTGTCATGGGGCAGACACGTTAGGGAGAGGGGTGTGACCCTGTCGGGGTGTCATGGGGCAGAAACCTTAGGGAGAGGGGTGTGACCCTGTCGGGGTGTCATGGGGCAGACACATTAGGGAGAGGGGTGTGACCCTGTCGGGGTGTCATGGGGCAGACACGTTAGGGAGAGGGGTGTGACCCTGCCGGGGTGTCATGGGGCAGACACATTAGGGAGAGGGGTGTGACCCTGTCGGGGTGTCATGGGGCAGACACGTTAGGGAGAGGGGTGTGACCCTGTCGGGGTGTCATGGGGCAGACACGTTAGGGAGAGGGGTGTGACCCTGTTGGGGTGTCATGGGGCAGACACGTTAGAGAGAGTGGTGTGACCCTGTCGGGGTGTCATGGGGCAGACACGTTAGAGAGAGTGGTGTGACCCTGTCGGGGTGTCATGGGGCAGACACGTTAGGGAGAGCGGTGTGACCCTGTCGGGGTGTCATGGGGCAGACACGTTAGAGAGAGCGGTGTGACCCTGCCGGGGTGTCATGGGGCAGACACGTTAGGGAGAGCGGTGTGACCCTGCCGGGGTGGCTGCAGGGGCAGACACGTTAGGGAGAGTGGTGTGACCCTGTCGGGGTGTCATGGGACAGACATGTTAGGGAGAGGGGTGTGACCCTGTCGGGGTGTCATGGAGCAGACACGTTAGGGAGAGGGGTGTGACCCTGCCAGGGTGGCTGCAGGGGCAGAAACGTTAGGGAGAGCGGTGTGACCCTGTCGGGGTGTCATGGGGCAGACACGTTTGGGAGAGCGGTGTGACCCTGCCGGGGTGGCTGCAGGGGCAGACACGTTAGGGAGAGGGGTGTGACCCTGCCGGGGTGGCTGCAGGGGCAGACACGTTAGGGAGACTGTTGTGACCCTGCCGGGGTGTAGAAACATACAAAATAGGTGCAGGAGTAGGCCATTTGGCCCTTTGAGCCTGCACCGCCATTCAGTATGATCATGACTGATCATCCAACTCAGAACCCTGTACCTGCTTTCTCTCCATACCCCCGATCCCTTTAGCCACAAGGGCCATATCTAACTTCCTCTTAAATATAGCCAATGAACCGGCCTCAACTGTTTCCTGTGGCAGAGAATTCCACAGGTTCACCACTCTCTGTGTGAAGAAGTTTTTCCTCATCTTGGTCCTAAAAGGCTTCCCCTTTATCCTTAAACTGTGACCCCTCGTTCTGGACTTCCCCAACATCGGAAACAATCTTCCTGCATCTAGCCTGTCCAATCCCTTTAGAATTTTATATGTTTCAATAAGATCCCCCCTCAATCTTCTAAATTCCAATGAGTATAAGCCTAGTTGATCCAGTCTTTCTTCATATGAAAGTCCTGCAATTCCAGGAATCAATCTGGTGAACCTTCTCTGTACTCCCTCTATGGCAAGAATGTCTTTCCTCAGATTAGGGAACCAAAACTGCACACAATACTCTAGGTGCGGTCTCACTAAGGCCTTGTACAACTGCAGTAGAACCTCCCTGCTCCTGTACTCAAATCCTTTTGCTATGAATGCCAACACACCATTTGCCTTTTTCACCGCCTGCTGTACCTGCATGCCCACCTTCAATGACTGGTGTACAATGACACCCAGGTCTCGTTGCATCTCCCCTTTTCCTAATTGGCCACTATTCAGATAATAATCTGTTTTCCTGTTCTTGCAACCAAAGTGGATAACCTCACATTTATCCACATTAAATTGCATCTGCCATGAATTTGCCCACTCACCTGACCTATCCAAATCACCCTGCATCCTCTTAGTATCCTCCTCACAGCTAACACCACCGTCCAGCTTCGTGTCATCCGCAAACTTGGAGATGCTGCATTTAATTGCCTCGTCTAAATCATTAATATATATTGTAAACAACTGGGGTCCCAGCACTGAGCCTTGCAGTACCCCACTAGTCACTGCCTGCCATTCTGAAAAGGTCCCGTTTACTCAAACTCTTTGCTTCCTGTCTACCAACCAATTCTCTATTCACATCAATACCATACCCCCAATACCGTGTGCTTTAAGTTTGCACACTAATCTCCTGTGTGGGACCTTGTCAAAAGCCTTTTGAAAATCTAAATATACCACATCCACTGGCTCTCCCCTATCCACTCTACTAGTTACATCTTCAAAAAAATTCTATAAGATTCGTCTGACATGATTTTCCTTTCACAAATCCATGCTGACTTTGTCCGATGATTTCACCTCTTTCCAAATGTGCTGTTATCACATCTTTGATAACAGACTCTAGCATTTTCCCCACCACCGATGTCAGACTAACCGGTCTATAATTCCCCGGTTTTTCTCTCCCTCCTTTTTTAAAAAGTGGGGTTACATTAGCCACCCTCCAATCCTCAGGAACTAATCCAGAATCTAAGGAGTTTTGAAAAATTATCACTATTTCTTGGGCTACTTCCTTAAGCACTCTGGGATGCAGACCATCTGGCCCTGGGGATTTATCTGCCTTTAATCCCTTCAATTTACCTAACACCACTTCCCTACTAACATGTATTTCCCTCAGTTCCTCCATCTCACTAGACCCTCGGTCCCTTACTATTTCCGGAAGATTATTTATGTCCTCCTTAGTGAAGACAGAACCAAAGTAGTTATTCAATTGGTCTGCCATGTCTTTGTTCCCTATGATCAATTCACCTGTTTCTGACTGTAAAGGACCTACATTTTTCTTGACCGATCCTTTTTTTTTCACGTATCTGTAAGTGTCATAGAGGCAGATATGTTAGGGGCATTTAAGAGACTCTTGGGCACAGGGATGATTGACAAATGGGGGACTAAGAGGGACTGAAGGGTTAAGATTGATCTTAGAATAGGTTGAAAGGTCGACAACACCATGGGACAAAAGCCCTGGATGATGCTGTACTGTTCTGTGTTCTGGACATCTGGAACCTGTTCCCTGAAGGCTGCTTCTGGGAATTGGGCCAGGGTGGGGGCGTCACACAAAAGGGTGATGTCGGGCACTACAGCGCACAGGCTGAGCCGTGCCGACCACGGTGACCACGCAGCTCACAATCAGGCTCATCATCACCAACAAAATTAGTTGTTGTGTGAAATTCGACATTTTGTGGCAGCAGAAAAGTACAAAGGAGGAATAATGGGGTAGTGCTCATGGACCATTCAGGAATGGGAACAAGCCGTTCCTGAAACATCGAGTGTTTGTCTTCAGGCTCCTGTACCACTCACTCTGATGAGATGGTATGTCCCAGATGGTGGGGGCCATTAGTGACAGTCGAGGCACCGTCTCCTGTTTCCTGTATTCAGCCCCTGCACCCCCCCCCCCAGGCCTCTTTCCTCGATGTACCTTCAAGTGTTTCTTAAATGATACTGCTGCACCTGCATCAACCACTTCCTCCGGCAGCTCGTTCCTTATACTTTGTGTGAAAAGCTGTCCCACAGATCCCTTTCAAATCTTTCCCCCTCACCCTAAACCCGTGCCCCCTAGTTCTGGGCTCCCGTACCCTACGGAAAAGATTTATCATCCACCTGATCTATGCCTCCCGTTTTAAGTGTTTCTATAACATCACAGCCAACCACAACCATTTTCCTGCCTTCCAAGGAATAAAAAAACCTGGTTTATAACAAAGAATAAAGTTGTAGGTTTGTTTGGACAATAACCAGGAATGTGCAGTTTGAAAGGACTAAGTTAGATTCTGCCAATGGTTAAACCGTGACTGTGGTGCACACAGCACATTTCATACATCTCATCGGCTCCAAGTGTTGGACACAGCAGACACTGCCTGATTCTACAGATGGTGAACTACTCTCCCCCACACACGACGCGGTTCCTCTGGGTCCACACATATTGTCAGACAGCACAGCTGGTGTGTCAGCTCCACACTTGACAGCCATGATGAATGATTTCAGCTGAGAACTCTGCCACTCATTGTCAACAGGCAGTCAGTGACAACTCCCACAACCCCACCAGAGGGAGAAAACTGCTTACTCTGTGAAGGTGAACCGCATTTTCCTCCTGAATCCACGGCCTAAATAATTTACAAATGCCCAACAAGTTTCATAACTCAACTTATCTCAAAAATGTAAAGTTAAGATATACAGATGCTGGAAATCCAGAGCAACACACACTAAGTGCTGGAGGAACTCTGCAGGTCAGCCAGCTTCTATGGAAGGGAATAACTAGTCGCTGTTTCGGGCTGTATTGCCTAATAATTGTACACTGCAAACCCAGCTTTGTGGCACGTGGATGACAGAAAATGGAGAGAAGCATAATATTGTCTAAAAGGCCAGCCCATCGTCTGTACCCTGCTACGATTATCTCTCGGACCGGCAGATTCAACTCAGCACACCACGAGAACAAACCTCCTCTCACAGACTGGCTCAGTAAAGCGGTCAGCAGAACCAAAGACCCCACTCATTCCTGATGTTCATCTCCCTCTTCCACTGTGCAGAAAATATGAAGCCTGGAAGCACCTAGCAGCAAGCTGGAAGACAGTTTCCATCCCACTGTTATCAGACTCAATTAACGACAACACCTTAGACACAGGATCACAATTAGACCACTTGGCCCATTAAGTCTTTACTTCTGGTCAATCACGGCAGATTTCTTATCCCCAATCTCCTCGGAACCCAGCAGTTCCCAACCTTTTCTTTTGATGCCATGGACCTCTACTGTTAACCACGGGGTCTGTAGGCCCCAGCATGGGAACCCTGCCCTAACCTTTGCTGCCATTTCTAATCAACAACCTACCAACTTCTGCCTCTTTGGTAAATGCAAGCAGGCTCTTCCCACTGAGGCTGGGTAAGACTCAGACCAGAGGTTAAGGGTGAAAGATGAAGAGTTCAGGGGGATTTCAGTCAGCAAGGGTGGTGCGAGTGTGGAACAAGTTGCCAGTGGAAGTGGTGCTTTCAACATTTGAGAGAAATCTGGATAGGTACGTGGGTAGGAGGGGTATGGAGAGCTATGAACCCAGTGCAGGTCAGTGGATGTATGGAGAATAATAGTTAGACATGGACCAGATGGGCTGAATGGCCTTCTTCTGTGCTTAGTGACAATGACTCTACTTTAAATATACCCAATGACTTGGCCTGCACAGCCATCTGTAGCTATGAATCCCAAAGATTCACCAACCTCTGCCGTAAGAAATCCCTCCTCATCTCTTCAAAAGGGACCTCCTATTCTGAGGCTGTGCCCTCTGGTCCCAGACTCCACCAGTATGGGAAACATCCTCTCCACATCCACTTTACCTAGGCCTTTCAATATTCAATAGATTTCAATGAGATCCCCCACCCTTTCTTCTAATCTCCAAGTGCAGGCACTGCACAGAATGAAGGAAGATCTGATAGAATTAGAGACTTGAGGGTAGTTCAAAAATTATGAGGGGTAAATACAGGTCACAGGTTTAGGGTGAAAGGTGAAATATTTAAAGGGAATAAGAGAGGAAATTTCTTCACTCAGAAGGTGGTGTGGAACGAGCTGCCAGCAGAAGTAGTGGATGCAGGCTCAATTTCAACATTTAAGAGAAGTTTATACAGTTGGCCCTCCTTATCCGCAGGGGATTGGTTCCGGGACCACCCGTGGATACCAAACAATGCCGATGCTCAAGTCCCTTAAATAAAATGGTGTAATATTTGCATATAACCTACACACATCCTCCCGCATACTTTAAGTCATCTCTAGATTACTTATAATACCTAATACAACGTAAATGCTATGTAAATAGTTATACTGTATTGTTTAGGGAATAATGACAAGAAAAAAATAGTCTGTACATGTTCAGTACAGACGCAACCATCGTAGCTCTTCTGGGAATGCTGATGCTGCCTCGGCATCAGCCGATCCCGATTGTCCCGCGATCTTTAAGCTCTTGAGGCTGTAGCGCTTTACGTAGCCAGCCAGCCATCCCCTACTAGCCTTAAACTCCTTCCTCTCGCTCACAAGTAGCGAACGAACGAGACGCGAGGCGGACAATGCTCAGCTTCCGGGTTTTCCCGATCCACGGTTGGTTGAATCCACGCATGCAGAACTCGTGGATAAGGAGGGCTGACTGTATAGGTACATGGAGGGCTACGATCAAGATGCAGGTCCACGGGACTTTGAAGATCACGTCAATATGGACGAGGTGGTTATTAAAACTGTTTCTGTGCTTTCGTGCCCTATGACTCGAACATTCAGATACATTGGGAGATTTTTGGACACTCACCTCTTTGTGGGCCTCGCTGGAGATGCGGTTGGTGTAACGCAGGAGCTCCAGTTCCATGTCCGTCTTTATCACACGGCTTCGGGGTATGGGGGTGGGGGTGAGGGCAGAGGAGGAGAGAAAGACAACAGTCACCATGTGATATCACAGCTCGCCAGCACACACGACCACTCGGACCAGACCCTCTTCTCACTGCTACTATCAGGCAGGCAACACAGGAGGAGCCTCAGGTCCCACAGCACCAGATTCAGGAACAGTTATTACCCCACAACCAGACTCCTGAACCAGTGTGGATCACTCCTCTCACCTCACCACTCAACTGACTCCAGAACCTAAAGACTCAGTTTCAAGCACTTTAAACTCACGAACTCAATATTGATCGTATTTGCACAATTTGTATTTTACACATTGTCAGTCTTCACTTTAAATCTTTTATTTTTTATGTTATTATGTATTTATTATGTTTTTCATAAATTCTATTGTTTTTTTTTTAATTTCTGCAGGAAAATGAATCAGTACTGCCCCAAACGTTCACACTGAGGGAGGGTGGTAAATTAACAGGATGGGAATGCATGGCCACCCCAAGTACAAGGATCAACCAGATGAGTCTGGGATTGGCAGTCACAACGAGCTCACACAGACACCCACAGTGTAGAGAAAGGGAACCACAGCTCTTGGCACTACCACCCAAATTCCTCACACACCCATTCCCACGAGCAAGCCTGTCAGCTTTTCAACACTCTTCCAGTCTCTCTCCAAGTGACCATCAGACAACACTGGCATTCAGCCTTCACACATTCACTGGTAATGCTAGACACTATGCAAAGGCTGTAGGGCAGGTGTTACTGCAGTGAGATAGGGACAAGCCTGTCCTAGCGTGTGAAGTCAGCTCCAGCGGACTGGGTGGATGGGATCTACAGTGAGACAGGGACAAGCTTGTCGCAGCACGTGCAGTCAGCTCCAGCAGACTGGGTGGATGGGATCTACAGTGAGATAGGGACAAGCCTGTCCTAGCACGTGCAGTCAGCTCCAGCAGACTGGGTGGATGGGATCTACAGTGAGATAGGGACAAGCCTGTCCTAGCACGTGCAGTCAGCTCCAGCGGACTGGGTGGATGGGATCTACAGTGAGATAGGGACAAGCCTGTCCTAGCGTGTGCAGTCAGCTCCAGTGGACTGGGTGGATGGGATCTACAGTGAGATAGGGACAAGCCTGTCCTAGCACGTGCAGTCAGCTCCAGTGGACTGGGCGGATGGGATCTACAGTGAGATAGGGACAAGCTTGTCCTAGTGTGTGAAGTCAGCTCCAGCAGACTGGGTGGATGGGATCTACAGTGAGATAGGGACAAGCCTGTCCTAGCGTGTGAAGTCAGCTCCAGTGGACTGGGCGGATGGGATCTACAGTGAGATAGGGACAAGCTTGTCCTAGTGTGTGAAGTCAGCTCCAGCAGACTGGGTGGATGGGATCTACAGTGAGATAGGGATAAGCCTGTCCTAGCGTGTGAAGTCAGCTCCAGTGGACTGGGTGGATGGGATCTACAGTGAGACAGGGACAAGCTTGTCGCAGCACGTGCAGTCAGCTCCAGCAGACTGGGTGGATGGGATCTACAGTGAGATAGGGACAAGCCTGTCCTAGCACGTGCAGTCAGCTCCAGCAGACTGGGTGGATGGGATCTACAGTGAGATAGGGACAAGCCTGTCCTAGCACGTGAAGTCAGCTCCAGCGGACTGGGTGGATGGGATCTACAGTGAGATAGGGACAAGCCTGTCCTAGCACGTGCAGTCAGCTCCAGTGGACTGGGCGGATGGGATCTACAGTGAGATAGGGACAAGCCTGTCCTAGCGTGTGCAGTCAGCTCCAGTGGACTGGGCGGATGGGATCTACAGTGAGATAGGGACAAGCCTGTCCTAGTGTGTGAAGTCAGCTCCAGTGGACTGGGTGGATGGGATCTACAGTGAGATAGGGACAAGCCTGTCCTAGCACGTGAAGTCAGCTCCAGTGGACTGGGCAGATGGGATCTACAGTGAGATAGGGACAAGCCTGTCCTAGCACGTGAAGTCAGCTCCAGTGGACTGGGTGGATGGGATCTACAGTGAGATCCAACGGTCAGGAACGTAGTGTGGCAATGCTTCGGGGAGAGTGATGGTATGACAAGGCACAGTAGTAGTCATGGTCATAAGATCATAAGACATAGGAGCAGAATTAGGCCATTCAACACATCGAGACTGTTCTGACATGGCTGATCCTAGATCCCACTTAACCCTGTACACCTGCCTCCTTGCCACGTCCTTTGATGCCCTGACCGATCCAGAAATGAGCAACTTCCATCTTAAATATATGCACAGAGTTGGCCTCCACCACAACCTGTGGCAGAGCATTCCACAGATTCAGTACTCTCTGAAAAATTCTGCCTTACACCCATTCTAAAAGATCACCCCCTAATTCTGTGGCTGTGTCCTCTAGTTCTGGACACCCCCACCACAGGAAACATCCTCTCCACATCCACCCTATCTAGACCTTTAACATTTGGTAGGTTTCAATGAGATCTCCACACATTCTTCTAAATTTGAGTGAGAACAGGCCCAAAGCTGCCGAACGCTTATAGGTTACACAAAGTACGCTGCAGATGCTGTGGTCAAATCAACACGTACAAACAAGCTGGATGAACTCAGCAGGTCAGGCAGCATCCGTTGAAAGGAGCACTTTTATAGGTTAACCCCTTCATTCCAGAGATCGTGAGTCTCTCCAACAACAACACATCTCATCTGATATATGGGGCCCAAAACTATTGACATTACTTCAAGTGCGGCCTGACTAATGTCTTATAAAGCTTCAGCATTACCTCCTTCTTTTATCTTCTATTGCCCTTGGAATAAATGCTAACATAGTATTTGCCTTCTTTACCACAGATTCAAACTGTAAATTAACCTTCTGGGAGTTTTGCAAAAGGACTCCTCTGCACCTCTGACGTTTGAACCTCCTCCCAAATTGGGTAATAGCCCACACTATTGTTCCTTCCACCAAAATGCATATCATACACTTCCCAACACTGTGTTCCATCTGCCACTTTTTTGCCCATTCTTCCAATTTGTCTGTCCTGTTGAAATCGCATTGCTTCCTCAGCACTACCTAGCCCACCACTTTTCTTTGTTTCTTCTACAAACTTTGCCACAAAGCCACTATCTAAATCATTGACAACGTGAAAAGCAGTGTTCCCAATACTGACCCCTGAGGAACAGCACTTGTCACCAGCAGCCAACTAGAAAAGGCCCATTTTATCCCCACTCACTGCCTCCTGCCTGTCAGCCAATCCGCTATCCAACCCAGTATCTTACCTGTAACACCATAGCGTTTTATCTGAAGCAGCTTCATGAATGGACCCTTAACAAACATGTTCTGATAATCCAAGTAAATGCCATCCACCGCCCCTCATTTGTCCACCTTGCCTTTTTATTTCCTCGAAGAACTAACAGATTTGTTAGGTAAGATTTCCCTTTACAGAAACCATGCTGACTTTGACTTTTTTTAATCATTAGTCTCCAAGTACCCTGAAACCTCATCCTTAATAATAGACTCCCAACTTCTGAGGTTAGGCTAACAGGCCTATAACTTCCTCTCTTTTGCCTTCCACCCTTCTTAAAGGGTGGAGTAACACTTACAATCTTCCACTCCTCCAGGACCATGCCAGAATCAAGTGATTCCTGAAAGATCATGACCAATGCATCCATTATCTCTTCAGCGACCTCTCTCAAGACTCTGGGATGTAGTCCGTCTGATCCAGGTGACTTATCCACCTTAAGACCTTTGAGTTTGCCTCGCACGTTTTCCTTTGTCATAGCAATGGCACTTATTCCTGCTCCCTACACTCATGGAACTCTGACACACTACTAGTGTCTTGCACAGTGAAGACTGCTGCAAACTATCTATTAAGTTCATCTGCTATTTCTTTGTCCCCCGTTACTAGCTCAGCAGCAGCACTTTCCAGTGGTCCAGTATCAAACCTCACCTCCCTGTTACTCTTCATATAACTGAAAAAACTTCTGGTATCCTGCTTTCCTGCTTTATATTATTGGTTAGTCTGCCCTCATATTTCATCCTTTCCCTTCTTAGAGCATTTTTAGTTACCTCCTCTGCACCTTTTCATGAAACATAGGTGCCAGGAACAGACTCCTGGGAACTGGACAGATGTGTCCAACAAGGAGCATTGACTCCTGGGAACTGGACAGAAGTGTCCAACAAGGAGCATTGACTCCTGGGAACTGGACAGAAGTGTCCAACAAGGAGCATTGACTCCTGGGAACTGGACAGAAGTGTCCAACAAGGAGCATTGACTCCTGGGAACTGGACAGAAGTGTCCAACAAGGAGCATTGACTCCTGGGAACTGGACAGAAGTGTCCAACAAGGAGCATTGACTCCTGGGAACTGGACAGAAGTGTCCAACAAGGAGCATTGACTCCTGGGAACTGGACAGAAGTGTCCAACAAGGAGCATTGACTCCTGGGAACTGGACAGAAGTGTCCAACAAGGAGCATTGACTCCTGGGAACTGGACAGAAGTGTCCAACAAGGAGCATTGACTCCTGGGAACTGGACAGAAGTGTCCAACAAGGAGCATTGACTCCTGGGAACTGGACAGAAGTGTCCAACAAGGAGCATTGACTCCTGGGAACTGGACAGAAGTGTCCAACAAGGAGCATTGACTCCTGGGAACTGGACAGAAGTGTCCAACAAGGAGCATTGACTCCTGGGAACTGGACAGAAGTGTCCAACAAGGAGCATTGACTCCTGGGAACTGGGGAGATGTGTCCAACAAGGAGCATTGACTCCTGGGAACTGGGGAGATGTGTCCAACAAGGAGCATTGACTCCTGGGAACTGGGGAGATGTGTCCAACAAGGAGCATTGACTCCTGGGAACTGGGGAGATGTGTCCAACAAGGAGCATTGACTCCTGGGAACTGGGGAGAAGTGTCCAACAAGGAGCATTGACTCCTGGGAACTGGGGAGATGTGTCCAACAAGGAGCATTGACTCCTGGGAACTGGGGAGATGTGTCCAACAAGGGGCATTGACTCCTGGGAACTGGGGAATTGTGTCCAACAAGGAGCATTGACTCCTGGGAACTGGGGAGATGTGTCCAACAAGGAGCATTGACTCCTGGGAACTGGGGAGATGTGTCCAACAAGGAGCATTGACTCCTGGGAACTGGGGAGATGTGTCCAACAAGGAGCATTGACTCCTGGGAACTGGGGAGATGTGTCCAACAAGGAGCATTGACTCCTGGGAACTGGGGAGATGTGTCCAACAAGGAGCATTGACTCCTGGGAACTGGACAGAAGTGTCCAACAAGGAGCATTGACTCCTAGGAACTGGACAGAAGTGTCCAACAAGGAGCATTGACTCCTGGGAACTGGGGAGATGTGTCCAACAAGGAGCATTGACTCCTGGGAACTGGGGAGATGTGTCCAACAAGGAGCATTGACTCCTGGGAACTGGACAGAAGTGTCCAACAAGGAGCATTGACTCCTGGGAACTGGACAGAAGTGTCCAACAAGGAGCATTGACTCCTGGGAACTGGGGAGATGTGTCCAACAAGGAGCATTGACTCCTGGGAACTGGGGAGATGTGTCCAACAAGGAGCATTGACTCCTGGGAACTGGGGAGATGTGTCCAACAAGGAGCATTGACTCCTGGGAACTGGGGAGATGTGTCCAACAAGGAGCATTGACTCCTGGGAACTGGACAGAAGTGTCCAACAAGGAGCATTGACTCCTGGGAACTGGGGAGATGTGTCCAACAAGGAGCATTGACTCCTGGGAACTGGACAGAAGTGTCCAACAAGGAGCATTGACTCCTGGGAACTGGGGTGAAGTGTCCAACAAGGAGCATTGACTCCTGGGAACTGGGGAGATGTGTCCAACAAGGAGCATTGACTCCTGGGAAATGGGGAGATGAGTCCAACAAGGGGCATTGACTCCTGGGAACTGGACAGATGTGTCCAACAAGGAGCATTGACTCCTGGGAACTGGGGAGATGTGTCCAACAAGGAGCATTGACTCCTGGGAACTGGGGAGATGTGTCCAACAAGGAGCATTGACTCCTGGGAACTGGGGAGATGTGTCCAACAAGGAGCATTGACTCCTGGGAACTGGGGAGATGTGTCCAACAAGGAGCATTGACTCCTGGGAACTGGGGAGAAGTGTCCAACAAGGGGCATTGACTCCTGGGAACTGGGGAGATGTGTCCAACAAGGAGCATTGACTCCTGGGAACTGGGGAGATGTGTCCAACAAGGAGCATTGACTCCTGGGAACTGGGGAGATGTGTCCAACAAGGAGCATTGACTCCTGGGAACTGGGGAGATGTGTCCAACAAGGAGCATTGACTCCTGGGAACTGGGGAGATGTGTCCAACAAGGAGCATTGACTCCTGGGAACTGGGGTGAAGTGTCCAACAAGGAGCATTGACTCCTGGGAACTGGGGAGAAGTGTCCAACAAGGAGCATTGACTCCTGGGAACTGGGGAGATGTGTCCAACAAGGAGCATTGACTCCTGGGAACTGGGGAGAAGTGTCCAACAAGGAGCATTGACTCCTGGGAACTGGGGAGAAGTGTCCAACAAGGGGCATTGACTCCTGGGAACTGGGGAGATGTGTCCAACAAGGGGCATTGACTCCTGGGAACTGGGGAGATGTGTCCAACAAGGAGCATTGACTCCTGGGAACTGGGGAGATGTGTCCAACAAGGAGCATTGACTCCTGGGAACTGGGGAGAAGTGTCCAACAAGGAGCATTGACTCCTGGGAACTGGGGAGAAGTGTCCAACAAGGAGCATTGACTCCTGGGAACTGGGGAGAAGTGTCCAACAAGGGGCATTGACTCCTGGGAACTGGGGAGATGTGTCCAACAAGGAGCATTGACTCCTGGGAACTGGGGAGATGTGTCCAACAAGGAGCATTGACTCCTGGGAACTGGGGAGATGTGTCCAACAAGGAGCATTGACTCCTGGGAACTGGGGAGATGTGTCCAACAAGGAGCATTGACTCCTGGGAACTGGGGTGATGTGTCCAACAAGGAGCATTGACTCCTGGGAACTGGGGTGAAGTGTCCAACAAGGAGCATTGACTCCTGGGAACTGGGGAGAAGTGTCCAACAAGGAGCATTGACTCCTGGGAACTGGGGAGATGTGTCCAACAAGGAGCATTGACTCCTGGGAACTGAGGAATTGTGTCCAACAAGGAGCATTGACTCCTGGGAACTGGGGAGAAGTGTCCAACAAGGAGCATTGACTCCTGGGAACTGGGGAGATGTGTCCAACAAGGAGCATTGACTCCTGGGAACTGGACAGAAGTATCCAACAAGGAGCATTGACTCCTGGGAACTGGGGAGATGTGTCCAACAAGGAGCATTGACTCCTGGGAACTGGGGAGATGTGTCCAACAAGGAGCATTGACTCCTGGGAACTGGGGAGATGTGTCCAACAAGGAGCATTGACTCCTGGGAACTGGGGAGATGTGTCCAACAAGGGGCATTGACTCCTGGGAACTGGGGAGATGTGTCCAACAAGGAGCATTGACTCCTGGGAATTGGGGAGATGTGTCCAACAAGGAGCATTGACTCCTGGGAACTGGGGAGAAGTGTCCAACAAGGAGCATTGACTCCTGGGAACTGGGGAGATGTGTCCAACAAGGAGCATTGACTCCTGGGAACTGGACAGATGTGTCCAACAAGGGGCATTGACTCCTGGGAACTGGACAGAAGTGTCCAACAAGGAGCATTGACTCCTGGGAACTGGACAGATGTGTCCAACAAGGAGCATTGACTCCTGGGAACTGGGGAGATGTGTCCAACAAGGAGCATTGACTCCTGGGAACTGGGGAGATGTGTCCAACAAGGAGCATTGACTCCTGGGAACTGGGGTGAAGTGTCCAACAAGGAGCATTGACTCCTGGGAACTGGGGAGATGTGTCCAACAAGGAGCATTGACTCCTGGGAACTGGGGAGATGTGTCCAACAAGGAGCATTGACTCCTGGGAACTGGGGAGATGTGTCCAACAAGGAGCATTGACTCCTGGGAACTGGGGAGATGTGTCCAACAAGGAGCATTGACTCCTGGGAACTGGGGTGAAGTGTCCAACAAGGAGCATTGACTCCTGGGAACTGGGGAGAAGTGTCCAACAAGGAGCATTGACTCCTTTGAACTGGGGAGATGTGTCCAACAAGGAGCATTGACTCCTGGGAACTGGGGAGAAGTGTCCAACAAGGAGCATTGACTCCTGGGAACTGGGGAGAAGTGTCCAACAAGGGGCATTGACTCCTGGGAACTGGGGAGATGTGTCCAACAAGGAGCATTGACTCCTGGGAACTGGGGAGATGTGTCCAACAAGGAGCATTGACTCCTGGGAACTGGGGAGATGTGTCCAACAAGGAGCATTGACTCCTGGGAACTGGGGAGATGTGTCCAACAAGGAGCATTGACTCCTGGGAACTGGGGAGATGTGTCCAACAAGGAGCATTGACTCCTGGGAACTGGACAGAAGTGTCCAACAAGGAGCATTGACTCCTGAGAACTGGACAGAAGTGTCCAACAAGGAGCATTGACTCCTGGGAACTGGGGAGATGTGTCCAACAAGGAGCATTGACTCCTGGGAACTGGGGAGATGTGTCCAACAAGGAGCATTGACTCCTGGGAACTGGACAGAAGTGTCCAACAAGGAGCATTGACTCCTGGGAACTGGACAGAAGTGTCCAACAAGGAGCATTGACTCCTGGGAACTGGACAGAAGTGTCCAACAAGGAGCATTGACTCCTGGGAACTGGACAGAAGTGTCCAACATGGAGCATTGACTCCTGGGAACTGGGGAGATGTGTCCAACAAGGAGCATTGACTCCTGGGAACTGGGGAGATGTGTCCAACAAGGGGCCATTGATCCCTAGGTGAAAGCAGTTCACCACAAGAGCTCTGGGAATCAGAGGGAGATGTCCTAGCCAATCACATATCCTGTTCGCTGGCTACTAAACTCACCGTCTCACTGGGCTGTGAAATCTGACATTATTCAATACCTGATAACTTGAGACTTCATTGTAAAAACAATACTCAGGCTGTGCTGTGACTGAGATCGAACTGATTCGTCCTGTTCACCCACATTCAAGGTCAGATCCCTCAGAACCAAAGGCAACATCTCACTCTGCGAAATTCAAATCTGATTTTACGTTTGACTAATGTAACGTAAGAGCAGAAGCACATCACAGGAAATTGAAGCCAACTGAATGCAAGCCAGGCACAGCCGGGGATTGACTTTACTAAAAATATGAGGACACTGTTCCTCAGAAATCTCTTCAGACATGGACGCCGGAACAGCTTATCCGAGGTGGGTCAGGTGGAGGTCATTTCATTTTTTTTGTAATCCCAAGGAGGATAAGACTGATAACTATCAGAAGAGAGCAGAGGAATGAGAATGAAGCTACACAGGTTCACCCCAGTAGGTTCCGGCCCATTTCCAATTCCCTCGTCACTTGTTCCATTTGCACAGTCTGCAGTCAGTACAGACTCCAGCTCCCCACAGCTCAACCAGGCTCATTTTCCATCAAAGAGACATCAAAATGATCAGGATCATCAAGCTTCAGAGAAGGTGCAGAGATTTACCAAGATGCGCTGGATGAGAATGGTGGGTGTGTGGAACGTGCTGGCAGAGGTAGATACCTTAAGGGCAGTTAATGACTTTTAGATCAGCACATAGGTGAAAGGAAAATGGAGGGTTATGTCAGAGTTAAGGGTTAGATTGACATTGGACTAGGTTAAGATGTCAGCACAACACTGTGCTGTAATGGTCAATGCAGAACTCTCCCTCTCGTGGTCTGAGCCCACTGGTCACTGGACGGGAGCTCAAGTCTGATCGAGCAGATATTCAAGGTGCTGTGCAAATGCCGACTGTTGTGGTAACTGGGCAGGGGCATCAGAGTGGCGTGGTTCTCACGTTGCCCTGACACCTGAGACAAGGTTAAACAGGTACTCACCACTCTGCGATCTCCGGGTGAAGCAGAACGTTGTTCACATTAAACCTGGAGAGAAGAGAAGATAATCAATTTCACTGAAATTCACTGCAGTTTCCCCCTTCCAATCAACTTCCTCAAACACCAATACTCAAGTGGAAAATCCTAATAAAGTAGTGGACACAACCCAGTTCATCAGGGGTAAAGCCCTCCCCACCATTGAGCACATCTACATTCAGAGACCCCCACCAACAGGACAGGCTCTCTTTTCACTGCTTCCATCAGTAACGTGGTACAGGACCCACATCAGGGTCAGTGGTCATTAGCTCTCAACCACTGAACTCCGGATCTGCGGGGGGATAACTTCACCCAACTGTCCCCACAACGATGGATTCACTTTCAAAGACTTCATCTCATGTTCCCAGTATTTATTGCTGCTTCTTTTTTATTTGCAGTTTTTTGTCTTTTTCACATTGGTTGTTTGCCCATCTTAGTACGTACGGTCTTTCAACGATTCTCTAGTTTCTTTGTGAATATGGTGACATATCGTGCCTATAAAAAGTATCCGCCCCCTTGAAAGTTTTCATGCTTTGTTTCATGGTGGGTACTTTTTTTTGACACTATGTACTTTGATTATAAACTGCTTTGAACATCCTAAAATACAGCAATGACAGTGCAAAGACTGAAAAGCCCTGAGGGTGAACAGGTCAACAGCTGTAATGGGACAGACATCAGATCTGAACAACGATGGTGACACACACCTCCCATCTCCTTTAGAAAACATTACACCCAATTGCCTCAAACAGTCCCAGCAACACTAAGCCTTACAACACACAAAATGCTGGAGGAACTCAGCAAGTCAGGCAACATCGAGGAAAAGGAACAAACAGCCAACATTGTGCTAACTGTACGATGCTCTGCAGAATCTCGAGTCCATGACTAAGCTCTGCATCCTCATTTGTTTCAATAAGTATATTTCTCTGTCGGACTTATTAATAAGTAATCATGGATCCAAGTCCCATTCCAGGAAGAGAGGTTCTAACATTGAGACATATAGATAGGCAGTATTTCTCCCCCAGGTTTGAATTATCTAATACCAGAGTGCATGCACCTCAGGTGAGAGAGAGTAATTTCAACGAAGAAGTGAGGGCAAGGTTTTTTTTTAAATGAACAGAATATTGGGTGCCTGAAGTGCCCTTCCTGGGTGCTGGCAGAGGCAGATGCAGAGATTTTAAGACGTTTAGATGGGCACATGAATGTGAGGAAAATGGACAGATATGGATATTGAGAAAGCAGAAGAACTGAGTTTAGTTGGCCATTTGATTGTGAATTTAAATGGTTCAACACAAAATTGTGGGCTGAAAGGCCTGTTCCTGTGCTATACTGTTCCAGAAAATTGAGAACCATAATTTCAGCCTACAACAAGAGGTTTGAAGGCACTTGGACTACAGTGAGCAGTTCTGGGCCCCTTATCCAAGCAAAAAGGTGCTGGCTTTGGAGAGGGTCTGGACGAGATCCACAAGAAGGATTCCAGGAAGAATGGGCTAGCCTATAGGACCACTTGATGGCTCCGGGCCTGTACTCATTGAAGTCTAGAAGAATAAGAGGGGAAATCTCATTGAAACCTATTGAATATTGAAAGGCCTAGATAGTGGATGTGGAGAGGATGTTTCCTTTGGTAGGAGAGAGTAGGACCAGAGGGCACAGCCTCAGAATAGAGGGATGTCCATTTAGAACTGAGATGAGGAATTTGTTCAGCCACAGAATGGTGGATCTGTAATTCATTGCCACAGACAGCTGTGGAGGCCATGTCCTTGGATATATTTAAAGCAGAAGTTGATAGGTTCTTGATAAGGTGTGAAAGGTAAAGGGGAGAAGGCGGGAGAACGGGGTTGAAAAGGATAATAAGTCAGCCGAGATGGAATGACAGAGCAGACTCGATGGGTCGAATGGTCCAATTCTGCTTCTGTGTCCTATAGTCACTGTAGTTGGGTTGAGTCAGGGCATTTTCTTGTTTGAAGCAGAGGAGGAGGAAAGGTGTATAGATGTTAAGAATCTTAAATGTCTAATGTACCCATCTGTACCACTCACTCTCCACTCGGTGTTTAAAACCTACCTCTAACATCCCTCCTCCAATCACCTTAAAATTATGCTTCTTCATATTAGTTATTTTCATCCTGGGAAAAAGTCGCTGGCTGTCAACTTGATCTTTGTTGCTATCAATCTGGGGGGAGTGGGGAACTAATGGGAATTTATGGAGTAAGGTATAATTGGTGGGAGAATAGGATAGCTCTTCAGGCCAACAGTCTTTATGAAAATAAGACCATAAGACAAAGGAGCAGAATTAGGCCATTCAGCCCATCGAGTGTCTGCCATTCCATCATGGCTGATTTATTATCCCTCTCAACCCTATTTTCCTGCTTTCCCCCCACCTCCATAACTTTTGATGCACCGACCAATTAAAAACCTACCAACCTCCTCCTAAATATACCAAATTACTTGGCCTCCACAGCCACCTATGGCAATGAATTCCACAAATTCACCACCCTCTGGCTAAAGAAATTCTTCATCTCTGTTCTAAGGGACATCTTTGTCTTGAGGCCAAGATAGGAGAAGGAGGGGGAAAAATGCAGGATAATGGGAAGGTGTTGATGAGAGACGTCAGGAAGCTGTAGCTCACCCCAGAGACAGGAGCCACGTTCTCTGTCTGGAGCAAGGGGCTGGAGCCTGCCTTGTTAGCAGCTTTCAGATGTACTTTAAGAGCTGACTTATGAAATCTAATTTCACTAGAGGGTAAAGGGGCAACAGATTAGCAGTCAATAAAACATTTCACAATGTGCATTTTTTTCTGCCAGGCTAGTTAACCTTTCTGCACAAACGGTTCCCAGTCTAATTGTGTTTTATTATCTCAGTATAAATATATTGGCCATTCTGAGAGCACATTGATTTTCAGATAGTATATGTGACTCTGTAACGATATCGGCTGCATGAGTCAGACTCTAATGCGTTCTACCAGTTATAAATAGATCACTCTCTCTTTCTTTCCCCTGAAATATACTTGTAGCACGGTTATTTTTAACCCTCAAGAATAAGGATGGACAGTTCAATTCTTGCACAGAATTAACTCTGCACACAGAGTCAAAGTTAATTTATTATCAAAGTATGCATTCACTCAGTGGCCACTTTATTAGGTACACCTGCTCATAATCCAAATATCTCATCAGCCAATCATGTGGCCCAGTGCATAAAAGGTACAGACATGGTCAGGACATTTGGTCATTATTCAGACCAAACATCAGGATGGGGAAGAAATGTGATCTAAGTGACTTTGACTGTGGAATGATTGTTGGTGCCAGACAGGGTGGTTTGAGTATCTCAGAAACTGCTGATCTCCTGGGATTTTCACACACAACAGTCTCTAGAGTTTACAGAGGATGATGTAAAAAACAAAAAAATGTCCAGTGAGCGACAGTTCTACAGGTTAACATATAACCTTAAGTTAGAGGAGCAGGTGGCCATTTGGCCCATTGAGTCTGCTCCACCATTTCATCATGGCCGATTCATTTTCCGTCTCAGCCCTGTATCATTTCATGCCTGGCAAATCAAGAATCTATCAACCTCTGCCTCAAACATACCCAGAGACTTGGCCTTCAATGAGGTCACCCCTCATTTGTCTGAATTCCAGTGAGTAAAGGCCCAGAACCATTAAACAGTCTTCATATGACAAGCCTTTTAATAATGGAATCATTTTCGTAAACCTACTTTGAACCCTCTCCGATGTCAGCACCTCTTTTTTTTTTACATAAGGGGCATAAAGCTGATCACAATACTCCAAAATAAGGCCTCAGCAATGCCTTATAAAGCCTCAATATTACATTCTTGCTTTTCTGTTCCAGTCCTCTGGAAATGAATACTAACAAAGTAGGTGCACACACTTCAAAACTTCATAGTGTGCGCAATTCCCAAACCAAACCAAAAGCTGTGGATAAGCCAGGAGGTAAGTCACCTGCTGAGGGCTAGATCTGTGGCATTTAAAAGTCTGGTGACCCAGGTCTGCACAAGAAAACCAGGTATAACTTACAGAAGGCTATTGAAGAGACAATGCCAAGCGAGGCTGGAGGTGATATCGGGTGCACATCAACTACAGCAGGGTTTGCAAGACATTACTTCCTACAAAGCGAAACCCAATAGCATGAATGGCAGCGATGCTTCACTACCAGATGAGCTGAACCCTTTCTATGCCTGCCTTGAATACTGCACAACGACAGCTGCTCCTGATGACCAGGTGATCTCTGACCCAAAGGCCAATATTAGGCTGTCTTTAAAGACGATGAACCCTCACAAGGAGACAGTACCTTACCAGGCTCTAAAAACCTGTACCAACTGGCAGGAGTATTCAAGAACATTTTCAACCTCTCACTGTAACAGTCAGAGCTTCCCACCTGCTTCAAAAACACAACGATTATACCAGTGCCTAATTAGCATGTGAGCTGCCTTAAAGACTATCCCCCGGTAGCACTCGCATCTACAGTGATGAAATGCTTTGAGAGGTTGGTCACGACTAGAATGAACTCCTGCCTCAGCAAGGACCTGGACCCACTGCGATTTGCCCATCGCCACAATAGGTCAACGGCAGACGCAATCTCAATGGCTCTTCTCATGGCCTTAGATCACCTGTCCAACACAAACACTTATGTCAATGACTATAGCTCAGCATTTACCATCATTCCTAGAGTCCTGGTCGATAAGCTACAGAACCTGGGCCTCTGTACCTCTCTTAGCAACTGGATCCCCGACTTCTCAACTTGAATACCACAATCTGTGCAGATTAGTGATAACATCTGCTCCTCGCTGACGATCAACACTGGCGCACCTCAGGGGTGTGTGTTTAGCCCACTGCTCTACTCTCTACATCCACATGACTGTGTGGCTAGGCATAGCTCAAATACCATCTATAAATTTACTGGTGATACAACCATTGTTGGTAGAATCTCAGATGGAGACAAGAGGGTATACAGGTGTGAGATATGCCAACTAGTGGAGTGGTGTCACAGCAACGACCTGGCACTCAACGTCAGTGGAACCAAGTAGCTGATTTTTGGCTTTAGGAAGGGTATGACCAGGGAATGTGAACCAATCCTCAGAGGGATCAGAACTGAAGAGAGAACAATTTCAAGGTCCTGGGTGTTACGATTTGAGGATCTAACCTGGTCCTAACATACTGATGCAGCAATGAAGAAAGCAAGGCAGCGGCTATATTTGATTAGGAGTTTGAAGATATTTGGTTTGTCACCTAAAACACTCGAAAATTTCTACAGATGTACCATGGAGAGCATTCTGACAGGCTGCATCACCATCCTGTCTGGTGAGTGTTGGGGGTGGAGGGGGGGGGGGGGTGCTTCGGCACAGGACCAAAATAAACTACATAAAGTCATAAAATTAGTCAGCTCCATCTTGGATACAAGCCTCCATAGTACCCAAGACATCTTCAAAGAACAGTGCCTCAGAAAGAGAGCATCCATTATTAAGGACCCCCAACACCCAGGACATGCCTTCTTCTCACTGTTACTGTCAGGAGGGAGGTACAAGAAGCCCAAAGGCACACACTCAGTGATTCAGGAACAGCTTCTTCCCCTCTGCTATCCAATTCCTAAATGGACATTAAACCCTTGGACACTACCTCACTTTTTAAAAAATACATATTGTTATTTTTGCTCTATTCTTAATCTATATTATACATAAATTTACTGTAATTGATTTAATTATCTATTTTTTTCTTTCTCTATTATCATGCATTGCATTGAACTGCAGCTGCTAAGTTAAATTTCACGACGTATGCCAGTGATAATAAACCTGATTCTGATATCGCATGTCTTCCTCACCACCAACTCAACCTGAAAATTAACCTTTTGAGAATCGTGCACAAGAACTCTAAGTCCCTTTGCACCTCTGATTTTTGAATTTTCTTTCCATTTAAAAAATAGTTTTTGCTTTTATTCTTTTTACCAAATTGCATGACCATACACTTCCCGACGCTGCATTCCAGCTACCACTTCTTAACCCATTCTCATCTGCCTAGTCCTTCTGTACCCTCTACACCCTCAACACTACCTGCCTCTCCACCCATCTTCATATCATCTGCAAACTTTGCAACAAAGCCATCAATTCCATCATTCAGATCACTGATACACAATATAAAAAACAGTCCCATCACAGACCCCTGTGGAACATCACTAGTCACCAGCAGCCAACTAGAAAAGGTTCCCTTTATTCCATGCTAGTGTCTTTCCTGTAATACATGGGCTCTTGTGCAGCACCTTGCCGAAGGCCTTCTGAAAACCCAAGTACATAACTTCAACCAATTCTCCTTTGTTATTTCTTCAAAAAATTCCACCAGACTTGTCAGGCAAGGTTTTCCCTTGAGGAGACCATGCTAAGGCCCATCTTATCATTGCCTCCAAGTACCCCAAAAAGCTCACCTTTAACAACTGACTCCACTGAGGTCAGACTAACTGCCTATAATTTCCTTTCTTCTGTCTTTCTACCTTCTTCAACAGTGGAGTGACATTTTCAATTTTCCATTCCTCTGGAACCATGCCAGGATCAATTGATTCTTGAAAGATCATTACTAATACCTCCACAATCTGTTCAGCCACGTCTTTCAGAACCCTGGGCTTACATGCCTTCAGATCTTTGTTTTCTAAGAATCTTCTAGTAATAGTGATTTCACACACTTCAGCCTCCTGACACTCTCAAACTTCTGGCATACTGCTCGTGTCTTCCACAGTGAAGGTTGATGCAAAATAGGTATCAATTTGACTGTCATTTCCTTGTTTCCCATTACAAACATTCTAGCGTTGCTTTCCAGTAGTCTGATCTCCATTCCCACCTCTCCTTTACACTTAATGTATCTCAAGAAACTTGTTATCCACTTCAATATTACCTTCATTTACCTTCATATTCCATCTATTCCTTCTGGGTTTTTTTAAATTGCTTTCTGTTGGTTTTTAAAAGCTTCCCAATTCTCTAACTTCCCATTAATTTTTGCTCTATTATATGCCCTATTGGCTTTGATTTCAACTTTGACTTCTCAGTTATGAGATGGTTGTGTCATCCTGCCTTTAGAACTCTTCTTACTCTGTGACATGTCAGTCAGTTCTGCTCTGCTGTCATCCCCGCTAGTGTTCCTTTTCAATCAATTCTGGCTAGCTCCTCTCATGCCTCTGTAATTCCATTTACTCCACGTAATACTCCTCAAATTACAGGATGAATTCTATCATATTATGATCACGGGTTCCCAAAGGTTCCTTTACCTTAAGCTCTCTAATCAATTCCAGTTCATTGCACAACACCCAGTCCAGAGTAGCTGATCCCCTAGTGGGCTCAAACACAAGCTGCTCTAAAAACCCATCTCGTAGGCATTCTAGAAATTCCCCCTTGACATACTTTTCCTGCAGGCATATACAGGAAAACAACAAAATACAACTGAATTTATGAAAAACAACATAAATGAAGATTGACAAACTACCAATGTACAAAAGGTGACAAATTGTGCAAATAGAAACACCAATTGTAGAGACCTTGCAAATGAGTGTGTAGGTTGAACACATCCATGCCAACCAGTGTCTCAAGTTTACGAATGTCTGTCAGGTGAGAACAATTTTTGCTGTGGTGGTTGTCCTCTCAGAAAATTAACAAAGTTTTACATTTTTATAATGAATGACCGAGCCTCAGGACACCCCTGTGCATATTAAAGAATAAAACTATTATCTAACAGTCACAACACTGCTGGTGCAGGATTTTTGGACCATCAGGAATATCCTCTCCATGTCCACTCTATTGGCCTAGATGGAGTGGATGTGGAGAGGATGTTTCCCATAGTGGGGGAGTCTACAACCAGAGGACACAGATAGAGTGGATGTGGAGAGGATGTTTCCTGTGGTGGGGGAGTCTAGGACCAGAGGGCACAGATAGAGTGGATGTGGAGAGGAGGATTCCTGTAGTGGGGGAGTCTACAACCAGAGGGCACAGATAGAGTGGATGTGGAGAGGATGTTTCCTGTGGGAGGGGAGTCTAGGACCAGAGGGCACGATAGAGTGGATGTGGAGAGGAGGATTCCTGAGGGAGGGGAGTCTAGGACCAGAGGGCACAGATAGAGTGGATGTGGAGAGGAAGATTCCTGTAGTCGGGGAGTCTACAACCAAAGGACACAGATAGAGTGGATGTGGAGAGGATGTTTCCTGTGGTGGGGGAGTCTAGGACCAGAGGGCACAGATAGAGTGGATGTGGAGAGGAGGATTCCTATAGTGGGGGAGTCTAGGACCAGAGGGCACAGATAGAGTGGATGTGGAGAGGATGTTTCCTGTAGTGGGGGAGTCTAGGACCAGAGGACACAGATAGAGTGGATGTGGAGAGGATGTTTCCTGTGGGAGGGGAGTCTAGGACCAGAGGGCACAGATAGAGTGGATGTGGAGAGGAGGATTCCTGTGGGAGGGGAGTCTAGGACCAGAGGGCACAGATAGAGTGGATGTGGAGAGGAGGATTCCTGTAGTGGGGGAGTCTACAACCAGAGGGCACAGAGAGAGTGGATGTGGAGAGGATGTTTCCTGTAGTGGGGGAGTCTGGGACCAGTGGGCACAGATAGAGTGGATGTGGAGAGGATGTTTCCTATAATGGGGGAGTCTACAACCAGAGGGCACAGGCTCAGAATACAAAGATGTCCCTTTAAAACAGATGAGGAGGAATTTCATTTGCCAGAGAGTGGTGATTCTTTGGAATTCATTGCCATAGACGGCTGTGGAGGCCAAGTCATTGAGTGTATTTAAAACAGAGGTTGATAAGTTCTTGATTAGTCAGAGCATGAGCAGTTACAGGGAGAGGCAGCAGAATGGAATTGAGAGGGATAATAAATCAGCCACGATGGACTGGTGAAGCAGACTTGATGGGCTGACTGGCCGAATCCTGCTCCTTTGTGTTATGCAGCTACATATATTTAATTCTGTTTTCCTTTAGATGCATAATATTTCCACTGAACTCAAGTGGAAAGGAGCTCATGAACCAGGAACCCAGTGAAGGGACAGAGAGCATCACCTGATTAGCTAGAGGTCAAACCACTAGATTACTGTATAATCTCAAATGTAGTTATGTAGTAAACAAATGTAGTTAACACAGAAACCAGTCAGGTCCCAGAAATTGCCCTGGGATAAACAACAAATACCAGCTGGAGGGTTGTCCAGTACATCAGAGAGCACATCCAGACCCTGAGATATGCTAGAGGCCAGTGTGGGTAGCATGACTCTTCACGCACCCATGAGTGGAAACTCCAGGCATACTTTGTTTGGGGCTACTTTGCTGCCTCGGGGGCTGGACAGCCTGCAATCATTGAGGGACAATGAATTCAAAATTGTATTAAGACACTTTACAGGAGAAAGTCAGGGTAGTGGTCCGTCATCTGAACCTTAATAGAACTTGGACGATGCAACAAGACAATGATCCAAAACACAAGTGTAAATCAACAGCAAAACAGTTTAAAAAGACAATTTGTGTTTGGAATGGCCAAATTAGAGTCCAGACCTTAACCCAATTGAGATGCTGTGGCATGACCTGAAGAAGGCTGTTCGTGCAAGGTATCCCAGAACTATTGATGAACTGAAACAGTTTTGTATGGAGGAATGTTCTAATCTAAAATTCCTCCTTGTTGTGCAAGGCTGATCAGCAGCTACAGGTAACATTTGGCGGAGGTTGCTGCTGCCAAGAGAGGTTCTACCAGTTATTAAATACAAGGGTTCACATACATTTTTCAGCCTGGACTGTGAATGATTAAACAATGTGTTCACTAAAGACATGAAGGTATAATTGTGTATTATTAATTCAGGCAGATTGTGTTTGTCTGTTATGGTGACTTAGAAGATCAAAATTTCAAAGGTTCATTTATTATGAAAGTATACAACTCTGAAAATTATCTTCTCCGAATAGCCACAAAACCAAGAAAGAACGGCAATATGACCACAGAACCCCTTCAAAATCCCTCCTCCCCACACAAAAATAACAAAAACAGAACAGGGATATCTACCCCAAAAAAAATACCCCACCTACAAAAAGACAAGAAAGATTGGGTAAAAAACACAATTAAAAAAAAATTAAGGTAGGAAAAAAAGTTTACAGTTCAAGCCCATATCCCAAACACAGGAAACCTGGATAACATTCTCCGGGCACAGCTGTAGGCCTTTCCCTCTCTGGCAGCAGAGTAATCTTACCAAAAACAGAAAGGTAGTCTCCCCTCTCTGGCAGAAGAGCAACCCCCCCCCCCCAACCCCACCAGCGATAAAAAGGCAGGCAGCCCGTGTTCACCTTCCTCATTCGCCTCAATGTTTCAATCTCCCTCGCCTCCTTAATCGGCGAACTGGAGTCAATCATCAGCTTGCAGCCTTCTTGCTACCAAGTTCCCTCACACCACCTCTGTCTCCCGGAATCCTCTGAGACTGCAGAGTGCTGAAACACCCAAATGATCTCCAGGCTGCAAATCACAGGCTCCATCCACCATAAGGAGTTTGAAGAGATTTGCTACGTCAACAAATACACTCAAAAACTTCTATAGATGTACCATGGAGAGCATTCCGACAGGCTGCGTCACTGTCTGGTATGGAGGGTGGGTTTTGCACAGGACTGAAAGAAGCTGCAGGAGGTTGTAAATGAAGTCAGCTCCATCTTGGGTACTAGCCTACAAAGTATGCAGAACATCTTGAGGGAGAAACATCTCAGAAAGGCAGTGTCCATTATTAAGGACCTCCAGCACCCAGGACATGCCCTTTTCTCACTGCTACCATCAGGAAGGAGGTACAGAAGCCTGAAGGCACACACTCAGAGATTCAGGAACCGCTTCTTCCCCTCTGCCATCCAATTCCTAAATGGATATTGAACACTACCTTACTTTTTTAATATATATTATTTCTGGGATTTTTTTGCATAATTTTAATCTATTCAATATATATATACTGTAATTGATTTATTTTTTTCTTCTACATTATGTATCACATTGAACTGCTGCTGCTAAGTTAACAAATTTCACGACACATGCCGGTAATAATGAAGATGATTCTGATTAATTCAAAGTCACATTGAAGGTGAAAAACAGATGTAAAAAAGATAAAGTGAAATATGGTTTCCTGATCTATCCAAAAGGTGCCGGCCGAAGGAGCATGGAACACGGGCACCATCTTGACCAGAAGATCGGTCCATGTTTTATGAGTAATTAATGCAGAAAACTAGGTAATTGCAAAGGATACGAACATTTTCTTGCAACTGCAAAGGGCACATTTCACTGTATGTTTCAATGTACACGTGAGACACAGCTAATGCTTGAGGAAAGATGAACATTGCGTGTGAAAGACGAATCTAAATACAGAACGTTACCTCATTGTCACCAGTGGCATCACAAGCACAGATACAGACTTTTTTGGGCAAAGCATCAGTTAGAAATCTCACTCACTAGGAGCTACTCACCCAGCAAAGTGAGAATCATTTGTGTGTGCTTTTATAGAGTATCATTCCTTAAATTAAGAAATTCTTTCCCCTCTCCCAGCTAAAGGCAGCTTCTTTCTTTAACTGTGTTTGATCAAGAGGAGGATTCAGTCTGGCAGCGTCATCCAGATATTAAATTTCACTTTGCTTAACCTTCTCCCTGCATTAAATCACACTGGCAATTTCTGTAGACAAGTACAACCTCTCGCTGTGGCTGGGCCATTCGAGAGACAATAAATCATTCATCAGTCTTAAGCCTATTGTGATGTTTTCCTTGGGGACACAGAATACTCAGTTCCCTCAGGGACACAGTAACAAAGATGAACTATTTTGAGACTTCGTACAGAGGCGTCAGTATGAGACTCATGTTAGGCAGCGTGGAGAAACCGTGTGCCGATCACAGCACAGCACAATGTGCTCATCTATACCCTCGCCCTACCACACAAACCCATACAAGTCCTCTGTTGGTCAATGTTATGTCCTAGTCGTTTCCTTCTCCTAGATGAGCTGCCAAACACAGCTGATAAGCTCTATCTGCCCAAATCACAAACCCCCAACCCTTCACTTTTCTCACACCCATGCACCTGCTTAGTGTATGTAATGTCTCTATTGTATCTGCCTCTAGCACTACTCCTGGAGTAAACTCAGCCAGCTCCATTATGGATGTTGACCTCACATCAGAAGATATCTTGCAAAGGAGATCTCAAAAAGGTGGCATCTGTCATTAAGGATCCCATCACCCAGGACATGTCCTCTTCACTGGGGTGGCATGGGAGCCCAAAGGCACTCAGCATTTTAGGACCAGCTTCGTCCCTCTGCCTTCAGACTTCCAAATGGACAAGCCAACCTGTGAACACAACCTCACTACCTTGCTCACTACTTTAGAACCATAGAACACTACAGCACAGTACAGGCCATTCAGCCCTCCATGTTGTGCTGACCTATATAATCCTTCAAAAAAAAAGTACTAAACCCACACTACCCCTCCATTTTTCTTTCATCTATGTGCCTGTCCAAGAGGCTCTTAAATACCCCTAATGTTTTAGCCTCCACCACCATCCCTGGCAAGTCATTCCAGGCATTCACAACCCTCTGTGTAAAAAAACTTACCCCTGATGTCTCTCCTAAACTTCCCTCCCTTAATTTTGTACATATGCCCTCTGGTGTTTGCTATTGGTGCCCTGGGAAACAGGTACTGACTATCCACCCTCTCTATGTCTCTCACAATCTTGTCGACCTCTATTAAGTCCCCTCTCATTCTTCTACGCTCCAAAGAGAAAAGTCCCAGCTCTGCTAACCTTGCTTCATATGACTTGTTCTCCAAACCAGGCAACATCCTGGTAAATCTCCTCTGCACCTTCTCCATAGCTTCCACATCCTTCCGATAGTGAGGTGACCAGAATTGAGCACAATACTGTAAGTGCAGTCTAAGTACTCTAAGTTGTAGGAGGCCATTCCTGAAGCATCCCACAACCTTTCGCATACGTAAGAAGGAGGGTCATGCAAAGGCTGCTGCAGGTTAATGCCCTCTCTTGCTGCTAACACAGCTTGGCTCCTATCAGAGTCATTGGATAATGGCCAATCCTATCCAATGCCATGCGGTGATCCACTGCCCAATTCGCATTGAGCTGCATTGGCAGGTCACCTAGGTTACGGTGCTGAGGCCTGAGCCCGAACATAATGACAGGTTTTTAGCTACTGAACTCGCGATTCTTCAAACCAAAGTCTCCTGCATCAGGGACAAGCTTTTGCTCACACTAAACATTCTGTGACCATTGCATCGGTTTTATCATGTACCTTTTCTCTTAGACAGGTGGATTCAGGGATGATGAAAAAAATTCCCATCCTAAAAAGCTTTCACTTCAGGGAAGAGCAAGCAGGCAAGGATGTTACGCTGAAGGATGAAAGCTGCATCGATACAAAAGAAATAAGGAAAGGTGCAACCACAACACTAATGGAAAAACACCCATCTGGAATGGCTGGAAATTGCAATGAGTGTGAATAACAAACAGAATTTGACTCTAAAAGACAAACTAATCCTGACTATCCACCCTCTCTATGCCTCTCATAATCTTGTCGACCTCTATTAAGTCCTCTCTCATTCTTCTACGCTCCAAAGAGAAAAGTCCCAGCTCTGCTAACCTTGCTTCATATGACTTGTTCTCCAAACCAGGCAACATCCTGGTAAATCTCCTCTGCACCCTCTCCATAGCTTCCACATCCTTCCTATAATGAGGTGGCCAGAATTAAACACAATACTCTAAGTGTAGTCTCACCAGAGATTTGTAGAGTTGCAACATGATCTCTCTACTCTGGAACTCAATCCCCATTAATGAAGCTGAGCATCCCATAGGCCTTCTTAACTACCCTATCAACCTGCACAGCGACTCTGAAGGATGTATGGATTTGAACCCCAAAGTCCCTTCGTTCATCCACACTCTTAAGTAACTGACCATTAATCCTGTACTCAGTCTTCTGGTTTGTCCTTCCAAAATGCATCACCTCACACTTGTCTAGATTGAACTCCATCTGCCATTTTTCTGCCCAACTCTGCAGCCTGTCTATATCCTCTTGTAACCTTCGACAACCTACAGCTCCACCCACAACTCCTCCAATCTTCGTGTCATCCGCAAACTTATTCACCCATCCCTCTGCCTCTACATCCAGGTCATTTATAAAAATCACAAATAGCAGGGGTCCCAGGACAGATCCCTGCGGCATTCCACTAGTCACTGACCTCCAGGCAGAATACTTTCCTTCCACAACTACCCTCTGCTTTCTTCCTTTAAGCCAATTTTTTATCCAAACAGCCAAGGTTCCACTGATCCCATGCCTCATGACTTTCTGGATGAGTCTCTTTTGGGGGACCTTGTCAAATGCCTTGCTAGAATCCATGTAGACCACATCCACTGCCCTACCCTCATCAATTTCTTTTGTTACCTCTTCAAAAAACTCAATCAGGCTCATGAGGCACGATCTTCCCTTCACAAAGCCATATTGACTATCCATGAGTAGACTGTACTTCTCCAAATGCTCGTAGATCCTATTCTTAAGAACCCTTTCCAGTAGTTTGCATACGACTGACGTAAGACTCATGGGTCTATAGTTCCCAGGTTTCTCCCTATTACCTTTTTTAAACAAGGGAACTACATTTGCCAGTCTCCAGTCCTCCAGCACTTCCCCTGCAGCCAAAGAGGATTCAAAGATCATAGCTAATGATCTGCGATCTCTTCTCTCAATTCCCACAACAACCAGGGGATTTATCAATCTTAATGTTTTTAAGAAGATCCAGCACTACTTCTTCCTTAATCTCCACACTGTCCAGCACACAGGCCCGCTCTACTTCGACCTCATCCTGATCAAGATCCTTTTCGGTTGTGAATACTGAAGCAAAGTATTCATTTAGGACCTCCCCAACCTCCTTCGCTTCCAAGCCCGTTTCCCTCATTATTCTTTAGCGGTCCCACCTTCGTTCTCGTCATCCTATTCTTCACATACGCATAGAATGCCTTGGGGTTCTCCTTAATCCTACATGCCAAGGCCTTCTCATGCCCCCTTCGAGCTCTCCTAAGTCCTTTCTTTAGCTCCTTCCTGGCTACCCTATATTTCTCATAAGTCCCTCCTACTTCCTGCTTCCTATATCCAACATATGCTTCCTTTTTCCTCTTGACAAGTTGCCTCACGTGTTTCGTCAGCCACGGTTCCCTTTTCCTACCATTTTTTCCTTGCCTCGGTGGGACAAACCTATCCTGAACCCAGCTCAAGTGGTCCCTAAACTTCTCCCACATTACTTCTGTGCTTTCCCCTTTGAACATCTGTTTCCTATTTATTCTCGCTAGTTAGTTCCTGCCTTATCCCTTCAAAGTTAGCCCTTCCCCAGTTAAGTACTTTACCTTTCATCTGATTTTATCCCTTTCCATAGCTATGCTGAAGCTAAAGGAGTTGTGGTCACTCTCATCAAAATGCTCCCCCACCAAGAGGTCTGTTACCTGACCAGGTTCATTACCCAGAACTAGATCCAATATAGCCTCTCCTCTCGTCGGCCGATCCACATACTGTGTCAGGAATCCTTCTTGAACACACCTGACAATTCAGCCCCATCTATCCCCTTGCACTCAGGAGGTGCCAGTCAATATGAGGGAAGTTGAAATCACCCATAGCTACTACCCTGCACCATTCTAAAGTCTGCCTGTTTATCTGCTCCTAGGCGTCCCGAGGGTACTTGGGGGCCTATAGACTACTCCCAGCACAGTGATTGATCCCTTCCTATTTCTGACTTCCACCCAGACTGACTCCATGGACACTCCTTCTGCAGTGTCCTCCCTTCCTATAGCCATGATACTACCCCTTCCTCCAACCAAGTTTCAGTAATGGACACAACATCGTAGTTCCACATACTAATCCATGCTCCAAGTTCATCCTCCTTGTTCCTAATACTCATAGCATTGAAATAGACACACTTCAACCCTTTTAACTGGCTACAATTATGTTCTGTCCCCTGCCTGTCCTTCCTCATCGACTCAGAACACTTAGCATCATGCCCTTGGCCTTCTACCTTAATCCCTGCACTCACATTCTGATTCCCACCCCCCTGTCAAACTAGTTCAAACCCTCCCTAACAGCCCTATCAAACCTGCCCGCCAGGATATTGGTCCCCTGGGATTCAAGTGCAACCCGTCCTTTTTGTACAGGTCACACCCGTCCCAAAAGAGGTCCCAGTGATCCAGAAATCTGAATCCCTGCCCCCTGCTCCAATCCCTCAGCCATACATTTATCCTCCATCTCATTCTATTTAATACCATATCTATTAATATCTATTTAATATAATGAATATCTACTTAATAAAAATTAACATCTATTATAAAGTTTTATTGTAATGTACTATAGCATTCTTATTGCAGTTTATACTAAATGTTGCAATTGACTGCAACCACCAAACAACTTTCAAGATGTGTATGTAGGTGATGACAAACATGATTCTGATACCAGGCACACACCAGTCTCTGTGCACAACACTTACCTCTGACATTCCCCCATCCCCCAACTGTCCCTCCACTTACTGAACTTCCAGCTTTTGCATTCTGCTGGTTTGTGCATGAGAAGTTAAATTTCCCCACAATGCCAGTGATAACAAACCTGATTCTGATCAACTATGAGGCTAACTTCACAACAGGAAGAATCTGAATTGCCTTGGTCAAGGAAGAATCAGTTGGCGAAGACCTGCTCCCTCTGCGGAGATGAATCTGAGAATTGGAGAACTCAAGGGAGATGATAGGAAGCCCCTTCCCACTGACAGCTTAGACCTGAAACTCGCTTCTACCAGACAACCCTGAGCACCAAGGGCCAACAAAACAGTGCCAACCTCTCACATTATTAGCATATTCCCTCTATTGTGAAATGTCCTTGATCCTAAGGCAAGAAAGGTGATCTCCCCCTACCCAGAGGAACCACTCTCCCTGAATCCCGCTGCCAAACTTTGTAAAGAACCACCTCCCCCTACCCAGAGGGACCACTCTCCCTGAATCCCGCTGCCAAACTTTGTAAAGAACAGCTCCCCCTACCCAGAGGGACCAATCTCCCTGAATCCCGCTGCCAAACTTTGTAAAGAACAGCTCCCCCTACCCAGAGGAACCACTCTCCCTGAATCCCGCTGCCAAACTTTGTAAAGAACACCTCCCCCTACCCAGAGGAACCACTCTCCCTGAATCCCGCAGCCAAACTTTATAAAGAACCACCTCCCCCTACCCAGAGGAACCAATCTCCCTGAATCCCGCTGCCAAACTTTGTAAAGAACCACCTCCCCCTACCCAGAGGGACCACTCTCCCTGAATCCCGCTGCCAAACTTTGTAAAGAACACCTCCCCCTACCCAGAGGGACCACTCTCCCTGAATCCCGCTGCCAAACTTTGTAAAGAACCACCTCCCCCTACCCAGAGGAACCACTCTCCCTGAATCCCGCTGCCAAACTTTGTAAAGAACACCTCCCCCTACCCAGAGGGACCACTCTCCCTGAATCCCGCTGCCAAACTTTGTAAAGAACCACCTCCCCCTACCCAGAGGAACCACTCTCCCTGAATCCCGCTGCCAAACTTTGTAAAGAACAGCTCCCCCTACCCAGAGGAACCACTCTCCCTGAATCCCGCTGCCAAACTTTGTAAAGAACACCTCCCCCTACCCAGAGGAACCACTCTCCCTGAATCTCGCTGCCAAACTTTCCAGCATTCAGCTTGCTCGAAGCATTCATTACCAGCAGGGCAATGATCTCCCAGCTTCAAGATAAATTGTAATTCAATCATACACATGAATACAGCCACACAAAAGTGTTCCTCTAGGGCCAAGGTACACGACACAGACCATTCAATCACACACAGCACTTACAATTATGATTGCAGAAAACGTTACAAAAAATAATACATATTTATTTAATATATTTTTAACCTAAAGGTTAATTTGCAGGTTGAATTGGTGTTCAGGAGGACAAATACAATGTTAGAATTCATTTCAGGAGGACTTGAATGTAAAAACAGGGATGTGATGCTGAGGCTTTATCAGGCCCTGGTGAGTATTGTGAGTAGTATCACTTGGAGTATTGAACGTAAAAACAGGGATGTGATGCTGAGGCTTTATCAGGCACTGGTGAGGCCTCACTTGGAGTATTGTGAACAGTTTTGGGCCCCTGATTTAAGGAAGGATGTGATGGCATTGGAAAGGGTCCAGAGGAGGTTTCAGGAATGAAAGGGTTATCATACAATCAGTGGTTGAAGGCTCTGGGCCTGTACTTGCTGGAATTTAGAAGAATGAATAGGAATCTCATTGACATCTATTGAATGCTGAAATGATAGAGAGGATGCAGAGGATGTTTCCTTTGGTGAGGGAGTCAAGGACCAGAGGACACAGCCTCAAAATAGAGATATATATTTTTTTTAAAGATCAGATGAGGAGAGATTTCTTCAGCTAGAGCGTGATGAATCTGTGGAATTCGTTACCACAGGTGGCTGTGGATGCCAGGTCAGTTGGTGAGTTTAAACAGAAAACCTACAGCACAATACAGGCCCTTCGGCCCAAAAAGTTGTGCCGAATATGTCCCTACCTTAGAACTTACTAGGCTTACCTATAGTCCTCTATTTTTCTAAGCTCCATGTACCAATCCAGAAGTCTGTTAAAAGACCCTATTGGATCCACCTCCACCACCGTTACCGGCAGCCCATTCCACGCACTCACCACAGTAAAAAAAACTTACCCCGACATCTCCTCTGTACCTACTCCCCAGCACCTTAAACCTGTGTCCTCTTGTGGCAACCATTTCAGCCCTGTGAAAAAGCCTCTGACTATCCATACAATCAATTCCTCTCATCATCTTATATACCTCTATCAGGTCACCTCTCATCCTCCGTCGCTCCAAGGAGAAAAGTGTGAGTTCACTCAACCTTTTCTCATAAAGCATGCTCCCCAATCTAGGCAACATCCTTGTAAATCTCCTCTGCACCCTTTCTATAGTTTCCACATCCTTCCTGTAGTGAGGCGACCAGAACTGAGCATATTACTCCAAGTGGGGTCTGACCAGGGTCCTCTATAGCTGCAACATTACCTCTCAGCTCCTAAATTCAATTTCACAATTGATGAAGGCCAATATACCGTATCCCTTCTTAACCACAGAGTCAACCTGCACAGCTGTTTTGAGTGTCCTATGGACTCGGACCCCAAGATCCCTCCGATCCTCCACACTGCCAAGAGTCTTACCATTAATACTATATTCTGCCATCATATTTGACCTACCAAAATGAGCCACTTCACACTTACCTGGGTTGAACTCCATCTGCCACTTCTCAGCCCAATTTTGCATCAATGTCCCACAGTAACCTCTGACAGCCCTCCACACTATCCACAACACTGCCAACCTTTGTATCATCAGCAAACTTACTTAACCAATCCCTCCACTTCCTCAAAGATAATTTATATTTAAAAAAAAATCACAAAGAATAAGGGTCCCAGAACAGATACCTGAGGCACTCCACTGGTGACCGAACTCCATGCAGGATATGACCCGTCTACAACCTTTACCTTCTGTGGGCAAGCCAGCTCTGGATCCACAAAGCAATGTCCCCTTGGATCCCATGCCTCCTTGCTATCTCGATAAGCCTTGCATGGGGTACTTTATCAAATGCCTTGCTGAAATCCATATACACTACATCTACTGCTCTTCCTTCATCAATGTGTTTAGTCACATCCTCAGAAAATTCAATGAGGCTCATAAGGCACGACCTGCCCTTGACAAAGCCATGCTGACTATTCCTAATCATATTATACCTCTCCAAATGTTCATAAATCCTACCTCTCAGGATCTTCTCCATCAACTTACCAACCACTGGGGTGAGACTCACTGGTCTATAATTTCCTGGGCTATCTCTACTCTTTCCTGAATAAAGGAACAACATCCGCAACCCTCCAATCCTCAGGAACCTCTCCCGTCCCCATTGATGATGCAAAGATCATCGCCAGAGGCTCAGCAATCTCCTCCCTCTCCTCCCACAGTAGCCTGGGGTACATCTCGTCCAGTCCTGGTGACTTATCCAACTTGATGCTTTTCAAAAACTCCAACACATCCTCTTTCTTAATATCTACATGCTCAAGCTTTTCAGTCTGCTGCAAGTCATCACTACTATCACCAAGATCCTTTTCCATAGTGAATACTGAAGCAAAGTATTCATTAAGTACCTCTGGTATTTCCTCTGGTTCCATACACATTTTCCCACTGTCACACTTGATTGGTCCTATTCTCTCATGTCTTATCCTCTTGCTCTTCACATACTTGTAGAATGCCTTGGGGTTTTCCTTAATCCTGCCCACCAAGGTCTTCTCATGGCCCCTTCTGGCTCTAATTTCCCTTAAGCTCCTTCCTATTAGCCTTATGATCTTCTGGATCTCTAACGTTACCTAGCTCTCTGAACCTTTTGTAAGCTTTTCTTCTTGAGTAGATTTATTACAGCCTTTGTACACCACGGTTCCTGCACCCTACCATAACTTCCCTGCCTCATTGGAACGTACCTATGCAGAACTCCTCACAAATATCCCCTGAATATTTGCCACATTTCTTCCGTACTTTTCCCTGAGAACATCTGTTTCCAATTTAAGCCTCCAATTTCCTGCCCGATAGCCTTATAATTCCCCTTACTCCAATTAAATGCTTTTCTAACTTGTCTGTTCCTATCTCTCTCCAATGCTATTGTAAAGGAGACAGAATTATGATCACTATCTCCAAAATGCTCTCCCACTGAGAGACCTGACACCTGACCAGGTTCATTTCCCAATACCAAGTCAAGTACAGCTTCTCCTCTTATAGCTTATCTACATACTGTGTCAAGAAACCTTCCTGAACACACCTAACAAACTCCACCCCATCTAAACCCCTTGCTGGAGATGCCAATCGATATTTGGGAAATTAAAATCTCTCATCACAACAACTGTTATTATTACACCTTTCCAGGATCTATTTCCCTATCTGCTCCTCGATACCCCTGTTACTATTGGGCGGCCTATAAAAAACACCCAGTAGAGTTATTGACCCCTTGCTGTTCCTAACCTCCACCCACAGAGACTTTGTAGACAATCCCTCCATGGCGTCCACCTTTTCTGCAGCTGTGACACTATCTCTGATCAACAGTGCCACACCCCCACCTCTTTTGCATCCCTCCCTGTCCTTTCTGAAACATCTAAAACCTGGCAACTGAAGTAACCATTCCTGTCCCTGAGCCATCCAAGTCTCTGTAATGGCCACCACATCACATCTCCAAGTCCTGATCCACGCTCTAAGCTCATCCGCTTTGTTCACAACACTCCTTGCTTTAAAATAGACACATCTCAAACCTTTGGTCTGATCTCGTCCCTTCTCTATCACCTGCCTATCCTCCCTCTCACACTGTCTACAAGCTTTCTCTATTTGTGAGACAAACCTGCTCTTCCCCAGTCTCTTCAGTTTGGTTCTCACCCCCCAACAATTCTAGTTTAAACTCTAGCCAGTAGCCTTAGCAAACCTCCCTGCCAGGATATTGGTCCCCCTGGGATTCAAGTGCAACCTGTCCTTTTTGTACAGGTTACACCCACCACAAAAGAGGTCCCAATGATCCAGAAATCTGAATCCCTGCCCCCTGCTCCAATCCCTCAGCCACACATTTATCCTCCACCTCATTCTATTCCTAAGATTACTACTTTTATGGTCCTGCTTCTTAACTTCCTTCCCAACTCCCTGTAGTCTTTTTTCAGGACCTCTTCCCTTATCCTACCTATGTCATTGGTACCAATATGTACCACGACCTCTGGCTGTTCTCCCTCCCACTGCAGGACATCTTGGACGCGATCAGAAACATCCTGGAGCTTGGCACCTTTGCCACATTTAAGGTGGAGATTGATAGATTCTTGGTTAGTCAGGGCGCGAGAGGTTATGGGGAGAAGGCAGGAGAATGGGGGTTGACAGTGAAATGGATTGGCCATGTTGAAGTGACAGAGAAGACTCGATGGGCTGAATGGCCTAATTTTGCTCCTACGTCTTATAATACAGCCCAAGTTCCTAAGAGTCACGGCCTGTAGATTGATGGTGCCCGGGATGTTGTGCTGGAGCCATGTTTCTGCAAGAGCAGTAGCAGTTCCTCATCACTCGCTCAAGTCTGGCTCCCCCTTCTACACTGGAATACCAACCCACAAGCTATCTGTGCTTGGAGTCATATCGAAACGTCCAATGCTTGCAGAAACAACACAGATGCACAATCTCACCCCGAACCATCGCGCTGTTATGATTCACAAGGAGTCGACAGCTGTTTATTGTAGTACGGCGTGGAGGACCACTGACCACTGGACAGGGTGCTGCAGCAATTTTATAAAGACCAGGCTGCCAGAGCTGGTGTGGAAGCAGATACAATGGTGGTGCTTAAGGGGCAGTTATACAGGCATCGTTGAAATGGAGGTGTATAGGCAGAAGGAATTTAATTCGATTTAGCACTGTGTTCAGAACTGATATTGTGGGCCAAAGGGCCTGTCCCCATGCTGTACTGTTCTGTAATAGGAACAGTTAATAGGAACGTTCCGATAAATCTGAATAAACTGTCCTGATGAAGGGTATCAGCCCGAAACATCGACTGTTTATTCCTCTCCATTGATGCTGCCTGACCTGCTGAGTTCCTCCAGCACTGTGTGAGCTGCTTGAGATTTCCAGAGTCTGCAGACTTTCTCATGTTTGGGATAAAGTGAGATCAACTGGTTTGAGTTGGATGGACTGGAACAGGTGAAAGTGGTGAGTCACTTCATTATTTATATACTTATTATTGATCTTTTTTTTTGTATTTGAACACTATTTTTTGCGCATCAGTTGTCCGTCTGTGGACAGTGTTTCCACCGATTCCATTTCCTTCTGTATTTATGTGAGTGCCCACAATTACTGTGAATGCCACACTTTCAGGAACAGCGTCTTCCCCACTGCCCATCAGATCTCTGAATGGACAATGAACCATGTACACAACCTCACCATTGGCTCTCATTTTTCACTACTTATTTAATTTCATAATGGAGTTTACAGATTTTATTATGTATTGCAATGTACTGGTGCTGCTGTATGAAATATACCAGTGAGATTAAACTGACTGATTCTGAAAATGAATGCTAGGTTGGTATATAGTGACATATACATCCGTCTGCAAAACTGTCAATTTTCTCTCTAATGCCTCCTCTTTCCTTTTCCAGGTGGCTGGGGTCCTGTCCGAGTTCACGATCTACAGCTGCACTCAAACTGCAGTGCTTCACGGCGGCAGGTTCCCACTCTCCGAGCTCACCAAGTAGCCACTTCTGATTTCTCCAGGGGCAGCCTGGAAGACATTTGCCCTTGGGTTGTGGCCCCGTGCATCCATTCCTCTGGAGCAGCCATCTAAAGCATCACGAGAGATCGGAACGAAACAGTGGCCGTCGGCAATCACTCTCCCTCGAAGGGAGAGAGCTTTGTTGATTCTCAAGTTGGGGAACTCGAAATAAAGTGACACTGCAGACTGTAACATTGAAACTGAGCTGTTGGTCTCTCCCCTCATTGTGACGAGTGACAACTCTCTCCCCTGAGCAAGACAGCACGCCAGTCTGTGGTTTTTGATGGATTTTTTTGGGGCTCTGCTGTTGCCTGCGTGGTGGGGGGAGAAGGTTAATGCCTCGCTGCTACTTCTGCGTAGGAGGGGGAGGGGGGCTTTGGGGTTCTAACGTTTTACTGTCATTCATTCTTTGGGCTTTCCTTCTCTTTTGTGGAAGTCTGCAGAGAGTAAGAACTTGAAGACGAATATTGTATACATTCGCTGATATTAAAAGAAACCAAACTTGCTATGAACTCTGACCATCCTTCTGCCTCCTACAGATGCTGCCTGACAGACTGAATTCCTACAGCAGCTTGTTTCTCACTTTGAGCCTGTTTTGAGACTCCACTGTGATGATGCTTCAAGGTATACCCGACCTTCACTCATTCTACACGCGTGCAGTCTGCTCAGAGACTGGAAGTGAAGTACTACCGTAACTATTAAGTTAAATTCAGTATCAAGTTCAAGGTTAGTTATCATTCAGCCAAAGGAAACAGCTTTCCTCTGGGGCCAAGGTGCAAAACACATTACCAACAGCACATACCACAAATGGTAAAAGTTTCAGAAAAACAGTCATCAAGAAGCCCAGACCCTGAGTGCCCAACTTGTTCTTCCATCAAGTAACACTGGAGGGCAGCACCGAGCGAATCAGGAGGAGCCCCAATGATATGAATGGCAAAGGTATCACAAGCACTTACTGACTGATCCCTTCGAACGAGGCTTCTCGTGTGGTGTGCCCACTGTCAGTGTTGAGGCCACGCTGAAATTATAACAACAGCCCATCAATCCTCACACCCTCAATGCCGTGCAGGAGGAAAGCAGTCACGAAGGTAGCACGTGGAGTCTCAGGGTTGGAGTGGTAGGCATCTACAGTCGCGAGGGGAGCCCGCGAGAGCCGGACGGGGGGCCCGCGAGAGCCGGACGGGGGGCCCGCGAGGGGAGCCCGCAAGAGCCGGACGGGGGGCCCGCGAGGGGAGCCCGCGAGAGCCGGACGGGGGGCCCGCGAGGGGAGCCCGCGAGAGCCGGACGGGGGGCCCGCGAGGGGAGCCCGCGAGAGCCGGACGGGGGGCCCGCGAGGGGAGCCCGCGAGAGCCGGACGGGGGGCCCGCGAGGGGAGCCCGCGAGAGCCGGACGGGGGGCCCGCGAGGGGAGCTCGGGCAGCAGGAAAAGTACGCAACCCTTGGTTGCCCAGGTTACCACTCCATGATTACGCACCAAGGTGAGCAATACATCAGGCTGCAGCTTCTTCAGCACTTCTGCCACCTGTGAAGATAAAAATTACAGCTCAGTACAGGCCCTTCGGCCCACAAGGATATGCTGACCTTTTAACCTACTCCAAGATCAATCTAACCCTTCCCTCCCACATCGCCCTGCATTTTTCCTTCATCCACGTGATTGACTAAAGAGTTTCTTCAATGTTTCTCTACCACCACCCTAGCAGAGTGTTCCACACACCCACTACTGTGCAAAAATACACTATTTCTTACATTCTCCCTACACTTCCCTCCAACTGCCTTCTCGTTTTAGCCATTCCGCCTGGGAAAGGTCTCTAGCACGGTTGCACCTCGTCTTCTTTAGGAGTTTGCAAAGATTCTGCATGACATCAAAAACCATGACAGACTTCTATTGACGTGCAGTGAAGAGTGTATTGACCGGCTGCATCAGCCTGGTATGGAAACACCAATCCCTTTAAATAGAAAATCGTACAAAATGTAGTGGATACAGCCCAGTACATCACAGGTAAAACCCTCCCAACCATTGAGCACATCTACACTAAATGTTGTTGCAGGAAAGCAGCACCCATCATCAGGGGCCCCCACCACCCAGGCCGTGCTCTTCTCACTGCTGTCATCAGGTAGAAGGTACCGGAGCCTCAGGACCTGCATCACCAGGTTCAGGAACAGTTTTCATCCCTCAACCATCAGGAAGGAGGTACAGGAGCCTCAGGACCTGCACTGCCACATTCAGGAACAATTACCCCTCAACCATCAGAAGGGAGGTACAGGAGCCTCAGAACCTGCATCACCAGGGTCAGGAACAGTTATTACCCCTCAACCATCAGGAAGGAGGTACAGGAGCCTCAGGACCTGCACTGCCACATTCAGGAACAATTACCCCTCAACCATCAGGCTCTTCAACGAAAGGGGATAACTTCACTTGCCCCATCGGTTCCCACATTCTCTGGACTCATTTTCAAGGTCTCTTCATCTCATGTTCTCAATACTTATTAATTTGTTATTATTATTTGTTTTTATTTGCATAGTTTGCCTTTTGCACACCGGTTGAACGCTCAAGTTGGTGCAGATTGGCATTGGTTCTATTATGGATTTACTGTGAATGCCCAGAAGAAAATGAATCTCAAGGTTGAAGACACTGACACACGTGCTTTGAACTTTGAGGGATCTACGGATGTGGATTTCAAGTTTAACTGTCATTCAACCTGACCTCCGGGGCCAGGGTGAAAAACACAATACCAACAGTCACACAGCACACAGAGCAAATACAAGAAGGTTAGCAGCAAATAGTTATAAAAAAAACAATAATCTAGCCTAAGTCCGAGTGTCATGGCCTGTCAACTCCTACCCCCCACCCCCAGTAAAAACCCACAGAAGCTCCAAAGACTTCATCCCCAGCAGAGGAAGGATTTTCGAAGATGCTCTACACTTTGGAAAAAAGATGAAAGACTGATGACCCAGGGCAAGCTGCTCTCGGTCACCTATGCTCCAATAGAGGAGATGGGCTTAAGCTTAATCTGTAACAGCCGTTCCCTTAGATCCTCAGTCACCTGCTATGAATTCTGCATTTCCAGAGCTCATCCCTTTCATTTAGCTTCCCTCACTCTTGCAATGCAGTCACAGGGAATTCTGCAGATGCTGGAGGAACTCAGGAGGTCAGGCAGCGTCTATGGAGAGGAATAGATAATTGGGCCAAGACCCTTCCTCAGGACTAGGAAGGAAGGGTCAGGAGCCAGAATACGGTGGGAGGAGGGGAAGGGGAGTACAAGCTGGCAGGTGATAGGTGAGACCAGGTGAGGGGGCAGGGGGAGTGTAGAACAGAGCGGGAGGAGATTGGCAGAAAAGAAAAGGGCTGGGAGAGGAGAGGAGAGTAGACCATGGGAGAAGGTGGGGGGGGGTGGGGGAGAAGAACCAGAGAGAGGTAATGAGAAGGTGAGAGGGGAACCAGAGTGGAAAATGGATAAAAGAGAAAGTGGAATAGTGCGAGAAGTTACCGGAAGTTCACCCATCAGGTTGAAGGCTGCCCAGACAGAACATGACGTGCTGGGCCTCGCCGTGGCAGAAGAGGTGGTCGTGGACTGATGAGTCAGAGTGGAACGGCCACCAGGAAATCCCACATCTTGTGGCGGATAGAGTGAAGGGGTTTGTTGAAGTGGTCCCCAGCCTGCCTCGGGTCTCACCAATAAGATCAAGGGGACTGCACCCAGAGCACCGGATACAGTAGATGGAGAGTGCCACTTCACCTGCAAGGACTGTTCTGAGCCCTGAAGAGTGGTGTGGGGGCAGGTGTAGAACCTGCCCCACTTGCAGAGGCAAGTTTCCGAGCATCCGACTCAAACCAGCTGTTAATGTGTTTCTCCGACTGCTCTTCTTAACAAGTGTTCACGTAGGATGGTACAACACAAGAGCAGGACATCCACCCTGAACACAATGCCAAATCATAATAAATCCCTTCCAGCTACACACGCCCATGTGCCTACCTAATGGTCTCAAATACCAAAATTGTATGTGCATCCATCACCAGCCTGCTGCTGCACTTTCTCCAGCGGCGACCGGGCCTCCGCACCGTACCACAAGCAGAGGCGACCGGGCCTCCGCACCGTACCACAAGCAGAGGCGACCTGGCCTCCGCACCGTACCACAAGCAGAGGCGACCGGGCCTCCGCACCGTACCACAAGCAGAGGCGACCGGGCCTCCGCACCGTACCACAAGCAGCGGCGACCGGGCTCCGTACCGTACCACAAGCAGAGGCGATTGGGCCTCCGTACCGTACCACAAGCAGAGGCGACCGGGCCTCCGTACCGTACCACAAGCAGAGGCGACCGGGCCTCCGTACCGTACCACAAGCAGAGGCGACCGGGCCTCCGTACCGTACCACAAGCAGAGGCGACCGGGGCTCCGTACCGTACCACAAGCAGAGGCGACCGGGGCTCCGTACCGTACCACAAGCAGAGGCGACCGGGCTCCGTACCGTACCACAAGCAGAGGCGACCGGGCTCCGTACCGTACCACAAGCAGAGGCGATTGGGCCTCCGTACCGTACCACAAGCAGAGGCGACCGGGCCTCCGTACCGTACCACAAGCAGAGGCGATTGGGCCTCCGTACCGTACCACAAGCAGAGGCGACCGGGCCTCCGTACCGTACCACAAGCAGAGGCGACCGGGCCTCCGTACCGTACCACAAGCAGAGGCGACCGGGCCTCCGTACCGTACCACAAGCAGAGGCGACCGGGCCTCCGTACCGTACCACAAGCAGAGGCGATTGGGCCTCCGTACCGTACCACAAGCAGAGGCGACCGGGCCTCCGTACCGTACCACAAGCAGAGGCGACCGGGCCTCCGTACCGTACCACAAGCAGAGGCGATTGGGCCTCCGTACCGTACCACAAGCAGAGGCGACCGGGCCTCCGTACCGTACCACAAGCAGAGGCGACCGGGCCTCCGTACCGTACCACAAGCAGAGGCGACCGGGCCTCCGTACCGTACCACAAGCAGAGGCGACCGGGCCTCCGTACCGTACCACAAGCAGAGGCGACCGGGCCTCCGTACCGTACCACAAGCAGAGGCGACCGGGCCTCCGTACCGTACCACAAGCAGAGGCGACCGGGCCTCCGTACCGTACCACAAGCAGAGGCGACCGGGCCTCCGTACCGTACCACAAGCAGAGGCGACCGGGCCTCCGTACCGTACCACAAGCAGAGGCGACCGGGCCTCCGTACCGTACCACAAGCAGAGGCGACCGGGCCTCCGTACCGTACCACAAGCAGAGGCGACCGGGCCTCCGTACCGTACCACAAGCAGAGGCGACCGGGCCTCCGTACCGTACCACAAGCAGAGGCGACCGGGCCTCCGTACCGTACCACAAGCAGAGGCGACCGGGCCTCCGTACCGTACCACAAGCAGAGGCGACCGGGCCTCCGTACCGTACCACAAGCAGAGGCGACCGGGCCTCCGTACCGTACCACAAGCAGAGGCGACCGGGCCTCCGTACCGTACCACAAGCAGAGGCGACCGGGCCTCCGTACCGTACCACAAGCAGAGGCGACCGGGCCTCCGTACCGTACCACAAGCAGAGGCGACCGGGCCTCCGTACCGTACCACAAGCAGAGGCGACCGGGCCTCCGTACCGTACCACAAGCAGAGGCGACCGGGCCTCCGTACCGTACCACAAGCAGAGGCGACCGGGCCTCCGTACCGTACCACAAGCAGAGGCGACCGGGCCTCCGTACCGTACCACAAGCAGAGGCGACCGGGCCTCCGTACCGTACCACAAGCAGAGGCGACCGGGCCTCCGTACCGTACCACAAGCAGAGGCGACCGGGCCTCCGTACCGTACCACAAGCAGAGGCGACCGGGCCTCCGTACCGTACCACAAGCAGAGGCGACCGGGCCTCCGTACCGTACCACAAGCAGAGGCGACCGGGCCTCCGTACCGTACCACAAGCAGAGGCGACCGGGCCTCCGTACCGTACCACAAGCAGAGGCGACCGGGCCTCCGTACCGTACCACAAGCAGAGGCGACCGGGCCTCCGTACCGTACCACAAGCAGAGGCGACCGGGCCTCCGTACCGTACCACAAGCAGAGGCGACCGGGCCTCCGTACCGTACCACAAGCAGAGGCGACCGGGCCTCCGTACCGTACCACAAGCAGAGGCGACCGGGCCTCCGTACCGTACCACAAGCAGAGGCGACCGGGCCTCCGTACCGTACCACAAGCAGAGGCGACCGGGCCTCCGTACCGTACCACAAGCAGAGGCGATTGGGCCTCCGTACCGTACCACAAGCAGAGGCGACCGGGCCTCCGTACCGTACCACAAGCAGAGGCGACCGGGCCTCCGTACCGTACCACAAGCAGAGGCGATTGGGCCTCCGTACCGTACCACAAGCAGAGGCGACCGGGCCTCCGTACCGTACCACAAGCAGAGGCGACCGGGCTCCGTACCGTACCACAAGCAGAGGCGATTGGGCCTCCGTACCGTACCACAAGCAGAGGCGATTGGGCCTCCGTACCGTACCACAAGCAGAGGCGACCGGGCTCCATACCGTACCACAAGCAGAGGCGACCAGGCCTCCGTACCGTACCACAAGCAGAGGCGACCGGGCTCCGTACCGTACCACAAGCAGAGGCGACCGGGCTCCGTACCGTACCACAAGCAGAGGCGACCGGGCTCCGTACCGTACCACAAGCAGAGGCGATTGGGCCTCCGTACCGTACCACAAGCAGAGGCGACCGGGCTCCGTACCGTACCACAAGCAGTGGCCTATTGAACAGCATTTGCTGGAGGCAAAGAACTGGTCGGCATTTGACGTAGGGATCCTTAGTACAGATAACTGGCAGAGGCTTCCTGATCAGCAGATAAAGGGAAATATTCTCAATCCCTCGGTCCCCACCTAACCCATGTCTCTCTTTGCCTTTAAGGTTTGAGGAAACCAACACCTCTATGCTTTGACTGGTTACATCAAAGCCTTTTATGGAAACCTCAATCCCCTTGAACAGAAAATCCAACAAAAACTAGTAGATATGGCTCAGTCCATCACCTGTAAAGCCCTCCCCACCATTGAACACATTTACAGGAAGCAGCATCCATCATCAAGGACCCTCACAACCCAGCCCACGCTCTCTTCAGGGAGAAGGTACAGGAGCCTCAGAACGCACACCACTAGGTTCAGGAACAGTTATTACCCCTCAACTACCAGGCTCTTGAATCAGAGGGCAACTTCATTCTTACCAAGTATCGCCATGTTTCTGTCACCAAAACTGCATGCCTACAACTTAGTAACCGCTACCAATACACCTTTGGAATGTGGGGGAAACCCATGCGATTGAGAACAAAAAAAACCCTTGCAGTGTGGCAGGGACTGAGCCAATTGCCAGCATTGTGAAGCTGCTACACTATAGCACTGCCCACGATGATACTTCAAGTAGAATGGAGAGACAGACAGTCTGTCACTAGTTAAAGTGGAATGCGATAGGCAAGTCAGAAACAGTTCCCATATGCTGGGGGGAAGAGTGTGAAGCAAAGGGGTGGCGACTACATGGTGGGCCTGAACACACACGCTGTTTCAAGAACAGCTTCTTTCCCTCTGCCATCAGATTTCTGAACAGTCCAGAATCAGAATTATTCCCACTGGCATGTGACCTGAAATTTGCCATGAACACTAATCACTATATTGCTCTTTTCACTACTTTTTTTTAGATACTTCTCATTGAAGCTGACAGTAATTTAATGTATTGCAATGTACTGCTGCCACAAAACAAATTTCACCACAAATGTCAGCCATATTAAACCGGATTCTAATTCAGGATACACCCCTCAATCCCAATTCTACAGATATTTGCAGAGGAAGGGACAGCGATGCTATTGACAGGCATTCAGCACTCATCCTGGGTGTTGTGGTCTGCCTTTAAACGCAGCCTCTCCAGGGACAATCCTAGGATGAATCTGAAATGCAGAATCAGATACTTACTTCACAGGAGCCTGTTCACCAGCTGTCAGCAGTGTCGAGTCGTGAAAGGTTTAATCTGATTCTGGAACATGTCAAGTGGGATTTGCAAGGTCTTGGGTTAGGATGTGAAATCTCAAACAATCAACTTCAATCCCAGCAGGAAATTAACATAAACCTTCGCCACAAACACAGAACCCCTCTGTTGATCAGTGTTGACCATGGATGTTGTGTCCTAGCTGTTTACACAAGCCTGGGCAGTATAATATGGAGAGAAAGCCATTGCTCATGCAGCAGGCTCCCCTCTCCACGCTGCTGATGAATGCAAGAGCAGCAGCAGTGACCGATACAATTCGGCACCAGAGGCATCGCACGAGTTGCCAGTCAGCCTCCAACTCTACATAGGACTGCCTTAGGGACTCCAGGTGCTGATTGGTCCCCACGAGGGAGTGGGGGGTTTAAGATCAGAGTTTTTTTTCCTCCCAGATGAGACCCATCTGCCCAAAGTGACTGGTTTTAAGGTGCCAGTAACCCGCCTTTCCTCCTCCTGTCAGTAGAAACAGCTCTGGCAGGATTAGCAGCTAAAATCACACTTGAAGGGCAGGTGCTGGACTTGGTTGTCAGAAGCTACTTGAGATGCGTGCCATTGGCAATATTTAATAGATAGTGGGAGCTTATCCCCACCTCACTAGGGATGTCTCCAGTCCCCACCAGCCATGACAGCCTTAAGGAACCAACTCGGTGAGGAGAGAATGCAGTTAGAGGTATTGTCATCAAATGAGGCTTTGTAGTCATAGGGAAGTACCAGCACAGAAACAAGCCTTTCGGCCCATCTAGTCCATGCCAAAACCATTTAAAATACCACTCCCATCAACCTGCACAGGGACCATAGCTCTCCATATCCCTACTATCTGTATCTGTCCAAACTTCAGTGAAACGTTGAGATCAAGCTCACATGGAACCCTTGTGCTGGCAGTTTGTTCCACTCTCACAACCTTCTGAGTGAGTCAGAATCAGCATCAGGTTTATTATCACCAGCATGTGATGTGAAATGTTTTAACTTATAGCAGTAGCAGTTCAATGCAATACATAATCTAGCAGAGAAAAATAATCATTGTAATTATATATAGATCAAAAATTAGGTGAAAAAGCAGAAAAATATTAAAATAGTGAGGTAGTGTTCAAGGGTTCAACGTCCATTTGTGAATTGGATGGCAGAGGGGAAGAAGCTGTTCCTGAATCGCTGAGTGTGTGCCTTCAGGCTCCTGTACCTCCTACCTGATGGTGACAGTGAGAAAAGGACATGTCCTGGGTGCTGGAGGTCCTCAATAATGGACACTGCCTTTCTGAGACACTGTTCCTTGAAGATGTCCTGGGTACATTATAGGCTAGTACCCAAGACGGAGCTGACTAAATTTACAATCCTCTGCAGCTTCTTTCTGCCCTGAGTTATAGTCAATGAACAGCATCCTGACACAGGTATTTGTATTGTCCAGGTGATCTAATGCCATGTGATGAGCCATTGAGATTGCGTCTGCCGTTGACCTATTGTGGCGATAGGCAAATCGCAGTGGGTCCAGGTCCTTGCTGAGGCAGGAGTTCAGACTGGTCATGACCAACCTCTCAAAGCATTTCATCACTGTCGATGTGAGTAATATCGGGCGATAGTCATTAAGGCAGCCCACATTATTCTTCTTGGGCACTGGTATAACTGTTGCCTTTTTGAAGTGGGAACTTCCACCCCCCCATCGCAGTGAGAGGTTGAAAATACCCTTTGAGGAGCCCGTGCCGTCTGGAAATTGTTTGTATGTTCAACTCTTGAGCCCATGGGTCTCCTCCCACTTACCGATTAGCAGATTAATTGTTCACTGTAAACTGTTGTGATTAGGCTAGCGTCAAGTTGGTGAGCTGCTGGTCAAAGCAGTCAGTGTGCTTCGCTGTATCTCGAAATAAATCTGTGCTTCAGGTCAGATGGCCCGCAAACAGCCCTTTACCCACAGCAATTTGAGCAGGGTGCAGGAGGGGCAGAAGGGGCAAGAGCAGTAAGCCTTTGGTGCTGACATTCATCTGCATGTCTGAGGAATAAACTCAACCATGCCGTATTCCAGATAACACCAGCAGCAAATCTCTTGCATTTGCGAGATTTCTTTCAAGTCAACCTCACACGTTACCACGTCACCCACTTCCCTGGTTAATCGAAGGCCACCCCAGCCCAGAGACCTCTCAGGATTTAGCCAATTTGCCCACGTCTCTTTGCCCACCTTTTAAAAGATTCAGAAAACCCGGGCTGTTGGTCAAGACGTGCATTAGCTCTGACACGGTCAGCACCAACTGGGTAGAGTGAGAGTCCACAGCAGCTTTGCCAGGAAGCAGGTGGGAAAACATTAGGAAGCACTAACAAACAACAGATTCTGCAGATGCTGGAAATCTAGAGAAACACATACACAACATGCTGGAGAAACTCCGATCAGGAAGCATCTATGGAAATGAATAAACAGCGTTCTGGGCTAAAACCCTTCATCAAGGTCAAGTTTGTCATCTGACTGTACGTATATACAACCAAACGAAACAACATTCCTCTGGACCATGGTGCACCCACACAGCATGTAAAACAATACTAACACAAGTTAATAAAATACAATTCAAAATGTATTTAGTGCACAGCATAGGTAAACAGTAAACAGCCCGGAGGTGGCAGGGTATTCATTAGTCTCCCAGACTGAGGGAAGTAGCTGTTACCCAGACTGACAGTCCTAATCCTGAAGCTCCCATACCCCCTTCCTGATGGTAGTGGGTCAAAAAGATCGTGGGATAGGTGGGGGAGATCCTCACCAATACTTTGGGCCTTTCATCTACAACACTCCCAGTAAAAGTCACAAATGGATGGAGGTGGGGGAGTCTCCAATAATCCTCCCGGTGCTGGTCACTGTCCTCCGTTGGGTTCTGCTGTCCGATGCCCTGAAGCTCTGTGCCGTACAATGATGCAGCCAGACAGGACGCTCTCGATGGCGCTCCTTTAGAACGTTATTAGAATATAGACGGGAGCCCAATCTCCTGAGTGTATAGATGCTGCTGTGCCTTGACTAGTGAGGAGGTGCTGTGGGTCCAGGTTAGATTGTCCATTATGTGTACACCAAGGAACTCTGTCCTCTCCACGGCAGAGTCATCAATGTGTACACTCCATCCATGCACATTCTCCACCAACTCCCCCACCCACCCCTCCAATCAGACACCACTGCAAGCTACCATCCTCCCCCCCCCACCCCCAGAGGCCAATCCCCTCCAATCAGACACCACTGCAAGCTACCATCCTCCCCACCCTCCCCAGAGGCCGATCCCCTCCAATCAGACACCATTGCAAGCTACCATCCTCCCCACCCCCCCCCAGAGGCCGATCCCCTCCAATCAGACACCATTGCAAGCTACCATCCTCCCCCCTCACCCCCAGAGGCCGATCCCCTCCAATCAGACACCATTGCAAGCTACCATTCTCCCCCCCTCACCCCCAGAGGCCGATCCCCTCCAATCAGACACCATTGCAAGCTACCATTCTCCCCCCCTCACCCCCAGAGGCCGATCCCCTCCAATCAGACACCATTGCAAGCTACCAACCTCCCCCCTCGAGGCCGATCCCCTCCAATCAGACACCATTGCAAGCTACCATCCTCCCCCCTCCCCCCCCCCGAGGCCGATCTCCTCCAATCAGACACCATTGCAAGCTACCATCCTCCCCACCCCCCCCAGAGGCCGATCCCCTCCAATCAGACACCACTGCAAGCTACCATCCTCCCCACCCCCCCCCAGAGGCCGATCCCCTCCAATCAGACACCATTGCAAGCTACCATCCTCCCCCCTCCCCCCCCGAGGCCGATCTCCTCCAATCAGACACCATTGCAAGCTACCATCCTCCCCCCTCCCCCCCCCCCGAGGCCGATCTCCTCCAATCAGACACCATTGCAAGCTACCATCCTCCCCACCCCCCCCCCAGAGGCCGATCCCCTCCAATCAGACACCATTGCAAGCTACCATTCTCCCCACCCCCCCCAGAGGCCGATCCCCTCCAATCAGACACCATTGCAAGCTACCATCCTCCCCCCTCCCCCCCCCAAGGCCGATCTCCTCCAATCAGACACCATTGCAAGCTACCATCCTCCCCCCCTCACCCCGAGAGGCCGATCCCCTCCAATCAGACACCATTGCAAGCTACCATCCTCCCCCCTCCCCCCAGAGGCCGATCCCCTCCAATCAGAAACCATTGCAAGCTACCATCCTCCCCACCATCCCCCCAGAGGCCGATCCCCTCCAATCAGACACCATTGCAAGCTACCATCCTCCCCACCAGAGGCCCATCTCCTCCAGCCCTGTGACTCTCCCTCAGACTCTGCACTGCTCAGCTTCTTATGATTGAAGAGTTATACTTACATCACAGGCAAAATGAACTTCATCCACAGCGTATTTACGTTTGAAGTGCTCACGGGAGTGAATCCTGCAGAGAGCGAGAGAGAACACTGAACATTAAAACACAGTACAGGTGCTTTGTGGGAACTGAGGGATAAGTTGAGAGACAGGATCAGCCAGGAACTTGTAGAACAACAGAGCAGACACACTCCTAGTTCAATCCCCAACGTGACGGAACATAGACAGTATCAGACCTTCGGTCAACAATGTTGAACCAGCTTTGTAACCTACTCCACGGTCAATCTAACCTCTCCTTCCCATATAATCCCCCATTATTGTATCACCCATCTGCCTTTCTAAAGGTTTCTTATATATGTCTAATGTATCTGCCTCTATCTCTGGCAGGTCCACACACCCATCACTCTTTAAAAAAAGAGCTTACCCTGTCATCCCCCTGTACTTATCCCCAATCACCCATCACCTTCAAACTATGCCTTCTCACACCCTGAAAAAGTCTCTGGCTGCCCACTCTATCTACACCTCTCAAGGGGAAGTCAGGAAGGCAATATTGCAGATATTCTCTTTCCCCAAGACCTGCCTCCCTCCAACGGGAGCTGGTCAGCTGTCCAACTCCACATTTCGCTATCTCCTGTGGCTCCCTGGCTGCCAGGAAGACCGATTCACTCACTTCGAATGAGGCCAAGATCCTGCCTTTGCCCAGAGTCCCTTTTCTCTCCTTTGGCAGAGGCTCCTCCCCTTTCTGTTGAATGTAGAATACTGCTAGTTTGGTTCACTGGACCGACAGCGGGGGGAGCTTCGTAACAGCAGATGTAGCGCGACTAGGCCATCATCGCCAGTGGTAGCTTTCCAGGAGAGGAAACTCCAGAGGCGATGTGGCAGTGCTTCCTTACTGGCACCTCACGTGAGTGCTGCCTGCCCTCCAGTGCTCACCCAGAGGCAGACAAGCTGGACTGCTGTCAACTTGTTCTTGCTGACAACATCCCAAGCACCAGCAATCTACAGGAAACTTCACTCAGCAGCTTGGGCTATACAGTATTTTTTCTGTGTGACTATGATTACTGCTGTCTTATCCGTGTTGTATGTACCTTGTGCTGTGTATGGCTGCTGGTATTGTGCTTTGCACCCTGGACCCAGAGTCAAGCTGTTTCAGTTGGCTCTATGATTGAATGACAATTAAATTTGAATTTGCCCAGACCCTGGCTAAGCTATACGAGCAGCAGCGATCACGGCTGCTCATCACAGACTTTCCCAATCTTACTACCAAAACATTTTCAAGATTCCTTGGAGAATGTTTTTATTGAAGTACATTTGCAGAAGAGTCTATGGGTCCACAATCGAAGGGAACTAAACGAGAATTCCAATCGGGAATTGACACTTTCCAAATCTTTTCTGCTCTATTATTAATTCTGTAGGCAAGGCTTTGCTCAGGTCAATAACTGGACCGTTCCCAGGATGGTAGCAAGAGGCACCACACAAAGCCTCCTATCTGCATCCCTGAAGGCTTGGTACAGCAACTGCTCTGCACGTGAGCTCAAGAAACTGCCAAGCTCATCGGCAGCTCACGGAAACCAGCCTCCCCTCTATCACTGCCTCAGCAGAATCAAAGACTCATCCATCGTGGAATTTCTCTCTTCACCCTCTCCAGGAGATACAAAAGCCTGAAAGCACATCACCAGACTTTTACTTTCTGTTGCAAAAGATTATTGAATGGTTCTCGACAATAAGATGGACTTTTGACCTCACAAACCACCTCATTATGATCTTGCAACCTGTCTATCTGCACTGCACTCTCTGTAGCTGTTACACTTTATTCTGCATTCTGTTATTGTTGTACCTTGTTCTATCTCACCGCACTGTGTAATGATCTGATCTGCATAAACAATATTAGACCAGGCTCTGCCATTCCATGAGTGCTTTATTTCCACCCCTCAACCTCATTCTCCTGCCTCCTTTAACAGGCTGACTAAACAAGAACCCATCAACCTGCATTTTAAAGATACCCATTGACCTAGCCTCCCCAGCCATCTGCGCGATGCATTTGCTCCAAAGAGTATAGCCCGAGCTCACTCAGCCTGTCCGAACCAGACTAGACCTTCACTGTATCTTGATAAATGTGAGAATCATAAACCAATTCCAAGGGCAATGCGAGAGGTGATGCTTGAAGTGGCATAAGAAACACCTCAGAGGGGGCAGGGAGGGATCAAAGGGGCCGGTTTTCAGCTGAGCTTTGTCAATATGCTGTGTTGGTGCTGGAATGTGTGGCAACTCTTGCAGGCTGCCCCCAGCACATCCTCAGACTGCTGGTTGTTAACACATTTCACTGTTTCCTGATGTAATGTGATAAATAAATCTAAACCTGTTCAGATTCAAGACACTCAAAATGGAAGAGGATGCGCAAGGCTGGGTATGTCTGCCTCACATCACGAATACTAACCACCCAACAAACTTGCCTTTTCCAAAAGTTCCCTCTAGAAAGCACTAGAAGGCTATTAAAACAAAAAACCCCACATCAAACAAGTTTCTTCACCCAGGCAGTTAATCTGAACAACCATTCTAGTTAGTCCCCCCGCCTATTGATTACCTCAGGACACAGCAATATAAACACTCTAAATAACTTTTTATAATGTTGCTTACATTGTAAATACATGGTATTTATTGCACATTTTATATCATATCTGTACTTTAACCTCCAATTTTTATATAGTTCTTTATGCTTTTAATTGTTGAATGTTGTTTGTTGCATATTGTGCCAACACACCACAGCACATTCTTAATGTGTTAGTGTGATCACAAGTCAAGTAAGACATTCTCTTAAGAAGTTGTCTTTGGCGGATGCTCAGGTGGCTCCAGAGGCCAATCTGGCATCCACAAGCAGGACGTTAGGGAGTTCACCTACGTGTGACTGAAGCATAGGCAGCCGCCACACTGTGGTTGACAGATTGGGGTTAGGATCCAGTGGCACAGGGGTCCTTGACTGCCATTGTGATGCATCATCATCTTCAGCCAGTTCCACCTCTGAGGTCTTGGTGATCACTGCATCTGGAACCTCGCCCTTGACCTTTTACTGCGATGAGTGACCTTACCAGGAACTGAATGCCATACGGCTAAACTCCAAAGGCCATTGCTCTTAGGATCTCGTTCCTCTCCTTGGATCACAATACAGTGGATCCCAGGTTAATCAGGACACATCAGGACCAGTCCATTTTGGCCCAATTAGCCAAAGTTTCATTCAAATAGTTAACAAAAAAGACAAACTACCATTTAACTGAGTAAGAAATTATATAAATGAAGTACAGAACAAATTAGAACACACCACCACTACAGTCTATAAAAGTGCATTAGTGCCAACAGTAACACAGGAATCCATCCAGTGTTCACTGACATGTTCTTTTGATTTACTGTAAATGAATGAAGTCAACACAGACCGAGTGCAGATGAACTGTCTTCATACAATGCATTCAATGATTGTATCCTCCAAATCTTCAGTTTCAAATTCAAGATGATTGTCAAAACCAAACTGTATGTAATTCCTAACCTGAAGTAGTGAAATAATTTCATTTTCTCTCCTGGTCATTTCTGGCATCTCCAAGACTGATGCTTGAAACCACAGTTCTGAAAACTGTTCTGAATTGTCTTACTGCTTATTTCTTGCCAGCTATCCGTGACAAAAAAAAAATCACTGCTTTCTGAACACACACACAACTGACACTATTTAAAAGCTGTTCACTCTTAGCATGGTGTAGAGTCCAACAGCAAGTGCACATGACTGGCACTAGTTAAAAACTAATTGTCTGTCAAGTCTCCTGTCCCAATTAAGAGGCATTGTGTCTAAATAAACAAAGAGAATTTCCTGCCTATTTTCTTGAATAGATTTTGTTCTTTAAGGGTTGTCCCGACTAAACAGCTGCCCGGATTAACCGGAATCCACTGCAGAGATAAATAAGGCCAATAAAGTCAATCTTAACTGGAGAGCTCTGTGGTTGGGATTTCAGTTGGTCCCACGTTTCTGAGAGACAGAGCACAGCACCCTCACCTCACCGGCCTTTGGAGCAACTCAAATAACGGGGGAATGGCAGCTTTTTATTCCATTATTTTTGTCTAAAGTTGAAATTTTGCCATTTGTCCCACTATGCGACAGTAGATATTTCAACAATAGACCATAAGACATAGGAGCAGAATCACACCATTCAGCCCATCGAGTCTGCTCTGCTATCTCATTATGGCTAATTTATTACCCTTTCAACCCCATCATCTTTGGCACACTGACACTCATCAGCTTCTGATTTAAATATACCCAATGACTTGGCCTCCACAGGCATCTGGGGCATTGAATTCCACAGATTCACACCGTCTGGCTAAGGAAATTCCTCATCTCTGTTCTAAATGGACGTCTCTCTAACCTGATGCTGTGCTCTCTGGTCCGAGACTCCCCAGTATAAGAAACATCCTCTCCACATCCCCTCAACTAAGGCCGTGCTGCCTTCCGGCTGGTGCCATCAGGAAGGTGATACAGAACCCTCAGGACCCACACCAGAGGCACAGTACAAGACAATGCTGAATTTAATTAAAACAAACGGTCACCCAGCTTCTTTTCTCCCACATTCCAAAGACATAGGTTAGGGTTAGTAATTTGTTAGCATGCCATGTTGGCGCAGGAAACGTGGCGACACTTGCAGGCTGCCCCCAGCGCATCTACAAACCATAATAGTCATAGATACAAAGTGACACTTTTCACTGTACACGTGAAAAATGAATATCATCAATCTATTACACAATTCAGTAAGTACCGCAGAAACAAGCCACCAAGGGGCACTTGCCATAACATGCAAACCATAAACACCATTCCCGCACAGCTCAGCCAGATCTTCTTGAACAAGTGAGGAGATGAAGGTAGAGCAAGCAGTGGACAATGCAGGAGAGCGCCAAAGGCAAACTCCGCCATGGACGGTGCAGAACCCGGCTGTGAGAGGAGGGGTTTGGGGATACTATAACTCTGCTGTGGACAGTGCAGAACCCGGCTGTGAGAGGAGGGGTTTGGGGATACTATAACTGCTGTGGACGGTGCAGAACCCGGCTGTGAGAGGAGGGGTTTGGGGATACTATAACTCTGCTGTGGACAGTGCAGAACCCGGCTGTGAGAGGAGGGGTTTGGGGATACTATAACTGCTGTGGACGGTGCAGAACCCGGCTGTGAGAGGAGGGGTTTGGGGATACTATAACTCTGCTGTGGACGGTGCAGAACCCGGCTGTGAGAGGAGGGGTTTGGGGATACTATAACTCTGCTGTGGACGGTGCAGAACCCGGCGGTGAGAGGAGGGGTTTGGGGATACTATAACTCTGCTGTGGACGGTGCAGAACCCGGCTGTGAGAGGAGGGGTTTGGGGATACTATAACTCTGCTGTGGACGGTGCAGAACCCGGCTGTGAGAGGAGGGGTTTGGGGATACTATAACTGCTGTGGACGGTGCAGAACCCGGCTGTGAAAGGAGGGGTTTGGGGATACTATAACTGCTGTGGACGGTGCAGAACCCGGCTGTGAAAGGAGGGGTTTGGGGATACTATAACTCTGCTGTGGACGGTGCAGAACCCGGCTGTGAGAGGAGGGGTTTGGGGATACTATAACTCTGCTGTGGACGGTGCAGAACCCGGCTGTGAGAGGAGGGGTTTGGGGATACTATAACTCTGCTGTGGACGGTGCAGAACCCGGCTGTGAGAGGAGGGGTTTGGGGATACTATAACTCTGCTGTGGACGGTGCAGAACCCGGCTGTGAGAGGAGGGGTTTGGGGATACTATAACTGCTGTGGACGGTGCAGAACCCGGCTGTGAGAGGAGGGGTTTGGGGATACTATAACTCTGCTGTGGACGGTGCAGAACCCGGCTGTGAGAGGAGGGGTTTGGGGATACTATAACTCTGCTGTGGACGGTGCAGAACCCGGCTGTGAGAGGAGGGGTTTGGAGATACTATAACTCTACTGTGGACGGTGCAGAACCCGGCTGTGAGAGGAGGGGTTTGGGGATACTATAACTCTGCTGTGGACGGTGCAGAACCCGGCTGTGAGAGGAAGGGTTTGGCGATACTATAACTCTGCTGTGGACGGTGCAGAACCCGGCTGTGAGAGGAGGGGTTTGGGGATACTATAACTCTGCTGTGGACGGTGCAGAACCCGGCTGTGAGAGGAGGGGTTTGGGGATACTATAACTCTACTGTGGACGGTGCAGAACCCGGCTGTGAGAGGAGGGATTTTGGGATACTATAACTCTGCTGTGGACGGTGCAGAACCCGACTGTGAGAGGAGGGGGTTTGGGCTGAGGCTAGCGACCCTGTCCTGTAAAACCCAGAGCTACAGAAGCTCTGAAGACCTCACCCCTGGGAGAGGATGGAGCTTTGAAGATGGGCTACTCCTGGAAACAAAGTGAAAGAGCAGCCCACGACACAGGACTGTGCAGTCTTCCACCCAGTCGGGGTAATGGGCTTATTAACAAAGGAACTGTTGATGTTGCAGACCTGTCCTCATGGGGGGTAATGGGCTACTGTTGATGTCGCAGACCTGTCCTCATGGGGGGTAATGGGCTACTGTTGATGTCACAGACCTGTCCTCATGGGGGGTAATGGGCTACTGTTGATGTCGCAGACCTGAACTCATGGGGGGTAATGGGCTACTGTTGATGTCGCAGACCTGTCCTCATGGGGGGTAATGGGCTACTGTTGATGTTGCAGACCTGTCCTCATGGGGGGTAATGGGCTGATTAACTGCTGACGTCGCAGACCTGTCCTCATGGGGGGTATTGTGAGCAGTTTCAAGTTCTTGGGCTCAACATTACGATGCAGTATTTCATGCGGAGTTGCGAGGAGATTTGGTACGTCTCCAGAGACTCTTACAAATGTCTGCAAACGTACTGTGGGGAGCATTCTAACCGGTTGCATCACTGTCTGGTCTGCAGGCTCCCAGGCACGGATCGAAAGAGGCTGCTGAAGGTTGTAGTCTCGGCCAGCTCCATCACAGACACTAGCCTCGTCACCAGAAAGGACATTTCCAAACAGTAGTGCCTCCATCACTGGGGGCCCTTAACATTCAGGCCGTGCCCTCCGGGAAGTGGCTCAGCAGCCTGAAGACATTCAGTTCCTTCCCCCTCACCAGATTTCGGAATGGTCCATGAACCCAATACAGGCCCACCCTTTCCATACAGCTACACGATGATTAATCCATCCCTTCCCCCCCATATAGCACACAACCCTCTTTTCTCACTTCCATGTACCCGAGTGCCTCTTAAATACCCCTATTGTGTCAGCCTCTGCCCCCACCGTCAGGCACCCACATCCCACCTCAGCTTTCCTCTCTTCTGCTACTGGCCATTGTCACCTGGGAAAAAGACTGGCTGCTCAGTCCATGCCTCTCATCTTGTACCTTGCATTAGAGTTAGGATGCTTCTCACCTTCACTGCAAAGTCATGCTCACTCACTCATGCATTCCTCTTAGAGCATACTCTCATCCAGACACCATCTTGGTAAACCCTCTCAGCATCCTCTCCACAGAATCTGCGTTCTTTCTTTAATGAGGTAACCAGAGCTGAACACCAAGTCTGGATGAACTGGTGTTAGAGCTGTAAAGTTACCTTGGGGCTCTTGAACTGAATGCCCTGACCCTGGCTTTGTCAAAGGCATGTCATGCCTTACGAGCTGAGTGAATTTTCTGAGGATTGGCTAAACACGTTGATGAAGGAAGAGCAGTAGATGTAGTGTATATGGATTTCAGCAAGGCATTTGATAAGGTACCCCCTTGCAAGGCTTATTGAGAAAGTAAGGAGGCATGGGATCCAAGGGGACATTGCTTTGTGGATCCAGAACTGGCTTACCCACAGAAAGCAAAGAGTGGTTGTAGATGGGTCATATTCTGCATGGAGGTTGTTCACCAGTGGTGTGTCTCAGGGATCTGTTCTGGGACCCTTACTCTTGATTTTTATAAATGACCTGGATGAGGAAGTGGAGGGATGGGTTAATAAATTTGCTGATGACACAAAGGTTGGGGATGTTGTGGATCGTGTGGAGGGCTGTCAGAGGTTACAGCAGGACATTGATAGGATGCAAAACTGAGCTGAGAAGTGGCAGATGGAGTTCAACCCAGATCAGTGAGGTGGTTCATTTTGATAGATCAAATATGATGGCAGAATATAGTATTAGTGGTAAGACTCCTGGCAGTGTGGAAGATCAGAGGGATCTTAGAGTCCAAGTCCATAGGACACTCAAAGCTGCTATGCAGGTTGACTCTGTGGTTAAGAAGGCATACAGTGCATTGGCCTTCATCAACTGTGCGATTGAGTTTAAGAGCCGATAGGTAACGTTGCAGCTATATAGGACCCTGGTCAGACCCCACTTGGAGTACTGTGCTCAGTTCTGGTCGCCTCACTACAGGAAGGATGTGGAAGCCATAGAGAGGGTGCAGAGGAGATTTACGAGGACATTGCCTGGATTGGGGAGCATGCCTTATGACAATAGGTTGAGTGAACTTAGCCTTTTCTCCTTGGAGTGACGGAGGATGAGAGGTGACCTGATAGAGGGGTATAAGATGAGAGGTATTGATCGTGTGGATGGTCCGAGGCTTTTCCCCAGGGCTGAAATGTCTAGCACGAGAGGGCACAGTGTTAAGGTGCTTGGAAGTAGGCACAGAGGAGATGTCAGGGGCAAGTTGTTTTTTTTTTAAAACCGCAGGGAATGGTGAGTGCGTGGAATGGGCTGCCGGTGGCGGTGGTGGAGGCAGAAACCATATGGTCTTTAAAAACATTCCTGGATAGGTATGTGGAGGTCAAAGAAAAGAGTGCTATGGGTAACACTAGGTAATTTCTAAGGTTGGGACATGTTCAGCACAGCATTGTGGGCCAAAGGGCCTGTACTGGCTGTAGGTTTTCTATGTTTCTAGCAAAGGCCAGCAACCATACGCCTTCTTATCAACTCTGAGGGGTCCCACAGACATGGGACCCAAGATCCTTTTCTTTCCTCACATTAGGAATCCTGTCATTAACCCTGTACTTTGCCTTCAAATTTGATCTTCCAAATGTATCATTTCGCACTTTTCTAGACTGAACTCCATCTGCCTCGTTAATCAAAGTGATGTGATAAAGAGGAAATGTTTTGTCTGTATCTCTCGATCTCCTGTACACAGGGAACCTCGAGCTGACGTCATCTTCTGTGGCTTTCTTCTGTACAGGCACACATTGCGTAACGAGATGTGGTTACATCGAACTATGCAACAGGGCCGTCTTTAAACATGCATTGTTCACACTTATAATCAAAGAACATATGTCGCCATATACAATCCTGAGATTCATTTTCTTGCAGGCATACTCAATATATAGAATAGCAACCATAACAGAATTGATGCAAAACTACAAACATTCAACTAGAGTACAGAAGATAAACTGCAAATAGAGAAATATTAATAAATGAGCAATAACTATTGAAAACATGAGATGAAGTCCTTGAAAGTGAGTTCATAGGTTGCGTCCATTACATTCACTTTACTTGGACTATTCATTTTGAAATTCATAGAAATTGTTATCTCTGCTGACATGAAACAAATTTCCTTACATACAAGTCAATGATAATAAACCCAATTTTGACAACTTCATTCCTCCCCATGGATGTTGCTCAACCTGCTGAGTTTCTCCAGCAGATTGTTTGTTGTTCCAGTTTGCAGACTTTGCCGTCTCCAGTGTCTCTGACAACACTGATTTACAAGACACTTGTCAATTCCAGCTCTGGAAAAATACAAGCAGCCACTGCTGAAGCAATGGAGGCCAAATGCACCCCAGATAAAGATAAATATCCTTTGTTACCTCTCCCCAGGTCTTGCACCAATTCCTTTCAATCAGGATCTTGTCTGAACTTCTCAAATTCTTTAAAGGAGATATTTAAATAGATAGCACAAGAGATTCGGGATATGCAGGAAATCCAGAGCAACACACAGAATGGAGGAACTCTGCAAGTCAGGTAACATCTATGGATAGGAACAAACTTGTTTTGAGCCAAGACCTTTCATCAGGACTGGAAAGGAAGGGGGGAGGGGAGGGGAAGGAAGACGAGGTGGGTGGGGGAAGAGGGATAAAGTAAGAAGCTGGAAGGTGAAGGAGGAAAAGGTAAGGGCTTGAGGAGGTATCTGACAGGAGGGAAGAGTGGACCATGAGAGAAAGAGGGGTGGGGGTCAGGGGGGGAGAAGAGGTGATAAAAAAGTTTCCATGTCAATCAGTGTATTTTAGAGAGAAGTGTAGAGTGGATGTGAGCCCTGAACAGTCAAAATCAAACATTCCAATTAATATGCCGCAAGCAAGCTGGACAGCAGCAAACAGCCCCTTTGGGCCCCTGCACAAGACCCTGCGTCCTTGCTGTCATGATACTGTGGCCATGCTAAATGGAAACAGCAGCTGTACAGGAATGATGCAAACATCACTGGGAATTTAGCTACCAGCTTGGAAAGAGAAATTAGGGAGTTACAATAGAACTGAAACTGTTAACACAAACATCACAAGACCCAGCTGCTGTGAACTTACTAAGCACAAAAGCAACACTTGACCACATGTGGAGGTAGAATGAAGATGATCAAAAGTTTGGTCATAGAGTTATAGAGCACTGCAGCACAGACACAAGCCCTCCAAACTCCATTAGTCATCTCCAAACTCATATTCTGCCTCGTCCTATTGAACTACACTCAGGGCATAGACCTCCATACCCCTCCCATCAACATACCTATCCAAACTTCTCTTAAATATTGCAATTGAACCCAAATCCACATCTCCTGTTAGCAGCTCGTTCCATACACTCACCACCCTCTGATTAAGGTCTCCTCCCCTCCATGTTCATTTTAAACATTTCACCTTTCAACCTTAACCTCTGACCTCCAGTTCTAGACTCACCCAACCTCAGTGGAACAAGCCTGCTTGCATTTACCCCGTCTATACCACACAATTTTGTATTCTGCTGTCAAGTCTCCCCTCATTCTCCTATGTTCCAGGGAATGAAGTCCTAACCTATTTAATCTAACTCTGAGGAGCTGGAAGATATTACAGGAGAGAGAGGAGTGAAAGTGGGAGAATTTGAATACAAAGCTGCAATTCTTGGACGACTGTCAACACGAGTCAGGAATAGGAAGAACAAGCTGAAGAGAAGTGGACAGTTCCTTACGTTCCCATCCACGTGGCATAGCTCTCTGGTAGTTTTGGCACAAACAGCAAGGACTTGCCAGTAGCAACATCCACAGCACCATAGCAGTCACTCTCCGTCACGCCAAATGTCCAGTGGAAGTAAGATTCCTAAAACAAGGAATACACATTCAAAATAAGTTGAAGTTTACTGCCATTCAACTGTACACGGAATTATTTTAATGAGAGAAAAGGCCTTTCAAGCCACACTGCCCAGCAACCCACCTACGTAACCTCAGCCTAATCACAGGACAATTTGCAATGACCGATTAACCTACTAACTGGTTCCTTTTTGGACTGTGGGAGGAAACGGGGGCACACAAAGGAACACACTTATGAACTTGCTTACAGAGGACTCTAATTCAACTCTGAACTCTGCCACGTCGAGCAGCCATTGCACTGATCGCTCTGCTACCATGGCACCCCAGCTAAACAAAACGTGTCCCAGGGACCACGGTGCACAACAGTACATACATCACACACGGAACACAGAAAAACAAACAAGGGATCCTGCAGAAGCTGGAAATCCAGAGTAATGCATACAAAAGGCAGGGGCAACTCAGTTAGGTCAGGCAGCATCTATGGAGATGAGTAAAGAGTTGATGTTTCAAGCTGAGACCCTTCTTCAGGGCTGGAAAGGAAGGGAGAAGTGCCAGAATAAGATGGGGAGGGGAAGGATCAGCTAGAAGCCAGGTAGGGGAGGAAAGTAAAGGCTGAGTAGGTGCTCGAAGAGTCAAAACAGCAGAGGTCACAGGAGGAGGAGCAGTGAGAAAGGGTCTCAGTGAACTCCTGTTGAAGATGGGACATTGAGGGATGCCTACCCTGAAGGAAATATCATCTTTAATGGGAGTTCAGCGAGTCTCCCACTGCTCGCCCTCTTACCTCAACCATGAACTGACCCAGTTTCGACCTTTACTTTCCCCCACACACCTGGCTTCACCCATCGACTTCCAGCTAACCCTCCTTCCTCCAACCCCACATAAAAAAGCAAAGGTTTCTGACATCAACACGGCAAAGAGGCAGACAACATAGCAGGCTTGGAAATTTTAATTCAGACCTACATTTGCCATAATGAACATTGATTTTAATTTTCATAACCTCATCCAATTATTTGTGACATTCACGTGATGCATCCTTCCTAGAGTTTCCAATGACTAGTGTAGAGAGTGACAACCAGAGGCCGTGTGGACAGGCTTCCCTGCTGTGGAAGGGTTTGGAGGAATGTACAGTGGGATGTCGGAGGCAAACTTTGTTTTAAAACTACAGAGTGTGGTGGGCACGCAGCCAGGGACGGTGGCATTGGATATTTCAGAGACTCTTCGGGAGGCACAAACATGATAGAAAAGGGGAGGGCTAGATGGGAGGGAAAAGTTAAATCGATCTTAAAGTAGGTCAAAATGTCAGCACATTGTCGGCCCAAGGGCCTACACTGTGCCAAAATGGTCTATGACTTTCCTCCTGACACAGAAATACAACACTGGAAAGAGACCGAGGGGTTCACAGAACATACAATACATGCCCACAATGGCGTGCTGTGCCAATTAAATTGGTAATCAAATGGCCAACTAAACTAATCTCTTCTGTCTATGCAATATTCATATCCTTCCATTTCCCTCACCTTCACGTATCTACCTAAATGTCTCTGCCTCCACCACGACCCTTTACCAGGCACCCATCACTCCCTGTGTGAAAGGAAACTGGCTCCTCACATCTCCTTTGAAATGACTGCCTTTCACCTTCAATGGTTTCCTGAACATGCCGACATTGGAAGGTGATACGCGGTGGTGAAAGTACAGCACGGTGGGTAGAACACAGGAGCTGTGACTGATTATACCCCACCCGGCAACTGCTTTGCAGTTCTGGATGCCACACTTAGTAAAGGTGTGGTTGTGCTGGAGTGCAGGATGTTTCTTGGGCTGCAGGACATTGGTTACAAGAGAGAGCAAAGAAGATTTAAAGAGACACCCAGGAGTAATCACTTTCCCCCCCAAAATAAAGGGGATAATATCTGAAACTCACTGCCACAGGAGATGGAGTCAAATGCAAGCAAGGTGTTTAAGGAGTACTTAGACAGAAATTTAAGTAGCTTAACACTTTCCAGTGCCAATGATCAGAATTTGTAAGTTCTCCCTGTGACTGCCTGGGTTTCCTTCAGGTGCCCCGCTTCCCTCCCACGTTCCAAAGATACGCAGGTCAGTAAGTTGTATGAAGCTACGTTGGCACCGAAAGCATGGTGACACTCGTGGGCTGTCCCAGCTCACCCTCAGACTGTGATGGTCATTGACCCAATCGATGCATTTCACTGTACATGCGACAAATAAAGCTCATCTTTAATTTTAGGAGGAGGATCGGGATGTCATGCCAGTACATGTAGATGGGCTGAAGGGTCATAAAACACCTCAGCACAGATCACTCAGCCCATCTGGTCAATGCCAAATCATTACTCTGCCCTGTCCCCTTGACCTGCACCCAGACCATTCCCCTCCCACCCATGTACCTATCCAAGCATCTCTAACTTCTATCCAAACAGTGAAATCAGAATCACGTCCACCAACTCTGGCAGCTCATTCCACACTCGACCATCCTAAGTGAAGTCTCTCTCCCCTCCCCCATGGTCCCCATAAACAGTTCACCTTTCACCCTTAACCCATGACCTCTGGTTGTAGTCTCACCTCACCTCAGCAGAAAAAGCCTGGATTTATCCTATCTATACCACCCAGTCTTGGAAACCCATTTACCCTCTCTATCCCTCAATTTTTGAAACACATCTACCCTCCTCCTATCCCTCAATTTTGAATACCTATTCACCCACTCCCCCTACCCCTCAATTTTGGATACCTATATACCCTCCCTCTACTCAATTTTGAATACCTATTCACCCACTCCCCCTACCCCTCAATGTTGGATACCTATATACCCTCCCTCTACTCAATTTTGAATACCTATTCACCCCCTCTCTACCCCTCAATGTTGGATACCTGTTCCTTGTCATCTGGAGTTTTCCAGTCAACCCTCCTACCCAACAAACACGGCGACTTCACACACAGCAGTTCCAACGTCTCCCACAACACAGAGAACCAGACTCAGAGCCTCGTTCTCTCATCGTCATCGCACTGCCGCTCAAAGGCATGCAATACTAAGTTATCTGTAAGGGTAATTAAATGCCAGATTCTTCTGTAACACTTCTCTCCTTTATTTACTGCAGCTGCACTGACAGAAGGGATCAGGTGTCAACTCCCATCCAAGTCAATGAGATCAGATTATAAGCTGCATTCTGTTCTCCATCTTCCCTGGCAGCCGAGTTTCAAATGACATACTCCTCGTGATGACCGTTTGAAGGCTCCAAGCCTGTACTCACTGGAGTTCAGAAGAATGAAGGGGGGAGGGTTTATAGAAACCTATTGAATATTGAAAGGTTTCGATAGAGAGGATGTTTCCTTTAACGGCGGAGTCCACAACCAGAGGGCACAGCTTCAGAATAGAGAACAGACATTTAGAACAGACATGGGAGGAATGTCTTTAGCCAGAGGTTGGTGAATCTGTGGAATTCATTGCTGTGGAGGCCGTCATTAAAGTTGAGGCTGAAAGATTCTTGATTCGACAAGGTGTCAAAGGTTACAGGGAGAAGGCAGGAGAATGGGGCTGAAGATAATAACTTTGCCATGATGGAATGGCAGAATAGACTTGATAGGCCAAATGGCTTAATTCTCCTATGTCTTCTGGGACCTCTTGGGGAACAGCAACTGTGTTTACAGTGTTTTCAACTCAGTCATACCTTTCGTTGCTGAGGGAAATCACCCTGCCTTTATTGGGAGGTCTCTCTCTAGCTTGGCAGATAAATTCTGCTCACCGTCCAAAATGAAAGAAGGCAGACGGCTTGCTACGTACCTGTGGCTATGTACAGGTACAGGCTTACTATGTACAATGGGCTCATCATTACTCACTCGGAACTCTATACCCTCTTCCCATTGGCTTGCTATGTACCTGCCTCTGAACCAATGGGCTCATCATTACTCACTCGGAACTCTCTACCCTCTTCCCATTGGCTTGCTATGTACCTGCCTGTGAACCAATGGGCTCATCATTACTCACTCGGAACTCTATACCCTCTTCCCATTGGCTTGCTACGTACCTGCCTGTGAACCAATGGGCTCATCATTCCTCACTCGGAACTCTCTACCCTCTTCCCATTGGCTTGCTACGTACCTGCCTCTGAACCAATGGGCTCATCATTCCTCACTCAGAACTCTATACCCTCTTCCCATTGGCTTGCTATGTACCTGCCTGTGAACCAATGGGCTCATCATTCCTCACTCAGAACTCTATACCCTCTTCCCATTGGCTTGCTACGTACCTGCCTCTGAACCAATGGGCTCATCATTCCTCACTCAGAACTCTATACCCTCTTCCCATTGGCTTGCTACGTACCTGCCTCTGAACCAATGGGCTCATCATTACTCACTCGGAACTCTATACCCTCTTCCCATTGGCATCCACTTTTCCCCTGCCAATGCTAAAGGATCATGATGTGCTGATTCATCCACACGCCAAGTTATCGGTGAGGGCAGCAACCTTTCCCAGATCTCCACGGCACAACATTTGACCAGGAGACAGAGCTCTTAGCTCTCACACCCCATTGAATCCACCTTGGTTACTGACAGAATGCCAGATTTTAATCAGAGTTACGCACAAAATGCAGAAGGAAATCAGGTCAGGCAACATCTATGGAGGGCAGTGAACAGTTGATGCTTTGGGCCAAGACCCTTCATCAGAATCTTCCCGGTCCGGAGTCCTGTTGAAGGGTCTCAGCCTGAAACGCCGACTGTTTATTCCTCTCCATGGCTGTTAGCTGGCCTGCCGAGTTCCTCCAGCATTGTGTGTGTGTGACTCTGGATTTCTAGCATCTGCTCAGATCTTAATCTATCCTTTTCTATGAATTCTGGTCCATCCTGAATATGTACAAGTTGGCAGTGGGTGATTTATTGATATCAGCAGATGCAGAGACCATATTGTTCTTTGGAATATTCATCAACATGCATCTGCCCCACAAGGAGGGTCCATGTTAACACTGTACAGTGTGAAGCAGTTTAAGTTGACTGAGGTGGCTTTAACCTGTACCAAAGGTAAATAAATGAAAAACCTGATAATCTAATCCCCCAACCGTAGAATTCTGAAAATTCTGACCCAAGATTCCTCTGTTCCTCCGCACTGCTAAGAATCCTGCCATTAATCCTGGAGTATAAACCAGTCAGGATAACCGCACATTTGCATGGTGGATGTGCTTTGATTCAGCACCAACCTGCCTGTAACCAGATTAACAGAGCGGCCATTACCCAGACCCACCTGACGGAAAATGACGTCAGTGTCTGTGCAGTATCGCTGCGTCTGCTCACCCCCCTGCAGAACCATCACTGATTTCTTCGGCACCTCCGCATTCTTCCGCAGTTTTTCACACAGCCGCTGCCTGTTCAAGGCAAATAGGGCCATGGGAACCCTGAGGGTCTCATTTCCCATCGAGAAGGAGGGCCTGAAAAAAAAAAGGAATGCATTCGTGGCTAAACATCAAAACCCAACACAAATGAATAACAGTCACACAGCAGGGAAACAGGTCATTTGGCCCAGCTGGGCTGTGATGATCTAGATTCCCATCTCAGTTATCCATGTTTGGTCCATACCCCTAATCTTGCCCATCCATGTTCTTGTCCAAGTATCCTTTAAAAGTTATTAATGTACCTGCCTCAATCACATCTTGTGGCAGCACATTGTACATACTGACCACGCTCGGGTTCTTATTAAATCTCTCCCAAAATTCACAATAAGCAGGAGATGATGGCACCTAACGGTGACTCCTTTGCTTGCATCTTCTGAAGCAGCTCTATTTCCATCTGTGATATCTCTAGTCCTCCCTTTTGTGTTCTTTGGAAGACCCTGACCTGGAGTAGCACGCTGACTTCAGTTCTTTGCGGGAATGGGACCCGCTCTCTGGATCTCACGACCGGCCGTTGTTCGGCACGCCAACGGCGCAGCCTAGAAGACGAGCTCATCTTTGGGGTTCTGGAGGCAGGGTCAGTGCCTCTGCAGGAACCTGGCGTCGTGGGAGTTGGTAGATCGAAAGCAGTGAGCTGGCTGTGTGCCCAGACACCCGAGTTCCTCGGGCACAGAGCTCAGAAAAAGCGATGCAACAGACTTCTAACATTGTAAATCAGCAAATTTTGTTATGTCTCCCCTCACTGTGAAACAGGGACACCTCTTTCCCTTAGGGAGAAAGTGCTTGGTGGGGGGTGGTGCCAATCCTTTTATTTGTCAATGGGGGGGCCTTGGGGTTCTAACATTTAACTGTCATTCATTCTTTGCAGTATTCCTGTTTTTGTGGATTATTGCAAAGAGAAAGAATTCCAGGATGTATATTGTACACATTTCTGACATTAAATGTACCTTTGAAACACCACCACCTGGATAGCAGAGGTACTCTCAACCAGGTGACCAAACATCGCCTTTCAGATGAGACATAAACCTGGGCCATATCATAGTATACTCATCCCCAACATGCATTTCATTAGGAGCTTGAGGAGATTTGGTATGTCAATGGCTCTAGCAAACCGAACGTATCTACATCCATCATCAAGCAGGGTCCTCACCACCCAGGCCATGCTCCCTTCTCCTTGGAAAGGGACTCGATGTGCCATCTCTTAAGTTTGGTCTGCTCTACTCATGTCTATACATTTCCAGTCTCCCTCTCCAAAGCCCATATTGGAGTTCATGTTCTCTATGGTAAATGACGAATCTGCAGATGCTGGAAATCCAAAGCAACACACACAAAATGCTGGAGAAACTCAGGTCAGGCAGCATCCCTGAATAAACAGTTGGTGCTTCAGGTCAAAACCCTTCATCAGGACCAGGAAGGGTCCCAATCAGTCTTGGCCCAAGATGTCAATTCTTCATTTTGGTGCTGCCTGACCTGTTTTTGCATTTTTCTTTATGGACAATGACTACACCTCTCCCTGCCTTAGCGAAGCAGCCAGCAGAACTCACCCAGCCCAGACGTTCTCTTCTCCCCTCTACCACTGGGCAGAAGATGCCAAAGCCTGAAAGCATGGCGCAAGGATAGCAGTGAGGCTAAGAGGTACATTTCATCCTCTGGATGGGCTATGGATATCCTTGGGAAGACTGCTCTTCTCAAAGAAGAGTCCTGTGTACATTAAAACACAGTGAAATGCATTGTTTGCGTCAATGACCAACAGTGCGAGGATGTGCGGGGGGCAGCCAAGTGTCACCTGATTCTGGCGCCAGCATAGCACGTCTACAACTTACTAGCCTGCCTGTATGCTCGGAATGTGGGAGGAAACCCCAACAGTCAGAAAGTACAAAATCCTTACAGACAACAGCAGGAATTGAGCCATGATCACTGGCAGTGTGGAGCAGTTGTGCTAACCCCTACACTACCACGCTGCCCCCATCAGGATATGGGGTCTCTGTCACAATGTCACCAATATTCATTAGACACATGGGATTCTGGAAGTCCAGAGCAACCCTCACCAAGGCTACGTCCACACTAGACCAGATAAATCCATAACCAAAGCTTTTTTGCTTCATTTTGACCCTCCGTCCACACTGAAACGGCTTTTCCTCCCCCGAAAACGGAGATTCTCAGAAACGCTCTCCAGAGAGAATAATCTGAAAATGCCTAAAACCCAGCATAGTGCTTACAGGGTAACGGGCTATTTTTAAAACCGCTGTCATGATGTGCTGGAACAAATGGTGGCGGCAGTGTGGCGTTTCATCGATTTCTTGAATGCAACCCCCAACACCACAATAATATCTGACAATAGATGTATAACAGCCTAACATAACATTGTATGGAAATACAAGATAACACTGATAAAGCCATGTCTTATACACTTAACAAGGTGCTTTATTAATGTATTGCTTGTGCAAACATTCAATAGATGCAATTGTCACTTTTGCCCAGTAACTCATTTTATTGCACATTAAATACAGCAGAATAATACAAAGACATGGCAAAAGTAGAGGCAAACAAATGAGGAAACAGCAAATCTCACTTTCGCCCAGTAACAAGCCTTATCGCATTTAATTGTAGCTGTTGTCCCTTTCATTGGTGAAGAGACTATGTCTGTAGGAAATGTTTCTGAACAAACGAACACGCACCAAGTCTTTCGTTTGCCAATTTCCTTTTAAGTTTTTCTGTAACCGGACAAACGCACACCAGGTATACCGTTTCCTCTTTGCTTGTTTTCGGTGCATTCTGTGCATGCCCAGTAGGAGGAGATTCACCCAAACATTCGCCAAATAGGTATTTTTAAAAACACATGGTGTGGACGCCTGTCGTTTTTATGTGAAACCGGCGTTTTCAAAATTATCTGGTCTAGTGTGGACGTAGTCTAAATGCTGGAGGAAGTCAGGTCAGGTGGCATCTATGGAAATGGATAAACAGTTGATGTTTTGGGCTGAGACCCTTTATCAGGACTGGAAAGGAAAGGGGAAGATGCCAGAACAGTAAGGTGGTGGAAGGGGACGGAGAGCAAGCTGGAAAGTGAAAGGTAGTAAAAGCAAAGGGCTAAAGGAGAGGAAAGAGGACCATGGGAGAGAGTACATATTGAAATTTGTTTTGGGCAGCATACATAAAAATAAATTACAATAAAAATACATCAAAAAATTAAATTCTTAAAACTATGCTGCTTAATGCAGTACACGTCTGTGACTGGGTTTCAGTCCAAAACAGCGTCTGTTTATTCATCTCCATGAATGCTGCCTGACCTGCTCAGTTCCTCATATTGACATGTTGTGCAGCATAGCAATTGCTTCATTATCTGACAGGCAGTAAATGCCAATGACCATTTTGCAACCATCAGCAAGGAAAAATGGTTTATGAGTACAATAAAAACAACACACACCACTGCTGAACAACCTGCTGATAAAGGGGAAGAGAAAGACCAGCTAGTGGTGATAAAACTGGCTCTTCAGCCCCCGATCAGTGCTGACCAGTGTAAGCCAACCCCATGTGCCGACACGATCTCTCTAAACGCCTCGTTTAATTGTCACCCAACATACACGTGTCTACAACCAAAGCACACGGTCCCAGAATAGAGAGGTGTCCATTTAGAATAGCAATGAGGATGTCTTTCTCAAGAGGATGGTGAATCAGTGGAATTTTATACCACAGACAACTGCAGAGGCCAAGTCATTGGGTATATTTAAAGCAGAGGTTGACAGGCTCTTGATTAGTGGGGCAAAGGTTACAGGGAGAAGGCAGGAGAATGGGGTTGAAATAGATAACAACACTGATGGGCCAAATGGCCTAGTTCTGCAGTCAAAATGAAACAGGGTTCCTCTGGGGCCAGCTACATAATCACACACAATACATATAATTATGATCCAACACATACAGTCACCAGAAGTCCAAATGGCCTGGCTTGTAAATTGCTGGAGCATGTATGTGGGCCTGGAGCCTTGTTTCTGCAAGAACAAACACACAGCGTCTCCTCATCTCATGTTGGGTCAGCTGCAGATGAAGGCAGTCAGCTTACCTTCCAGAGAATGGACATTGGAGAGTTGCTGGCCTGTGTGGCTCGCATAGCAACTTGCCTTGTGCATCTCCTTTAAACTCTGATTGTCTCAATGCTCTGCCCTTTAGTTTTGACATTTGCTGGGCAAGGGAAAAAAAGACTACTTGCACAACTCAAGCTTCTGAATTTTATACCCAGTCAGCTCACCCTCCCAGGGGGTGGGGTGGTAATTCCAGGCTTGCTCAACCCATCCTCACAACCAACACAGTCTAATCCAGGCAATAACCTTTTCAATCTCTTCTGCAGCCATTCCGAAGTCTCGATGTCCTTCCTGTAATGGGGTGACCAGAATGACCTGTGACGTAGCCTCAAAGTTTATACAACTGCAGCGTCACTTGCCTACGCCTAGACCCCTCTATTCTGTACACCTATCAAATCTCCCGTCAAATCAAAGATTCAAAGTACATTATCAAAGTATACAGAATACAATCGTTTAATCTTCCCACAGATGGCCAAGAAACACCATGGAACCCAGAGAAAACATCAAATGCGCAGAAATACAAATCGTACTAGTAGCCAAAAGCGAGCGAGGGACAAAACATCGAACCAGACTCACTGAAACAGTCCAGGAACATTCAGTTCAATTTAACACCATCATTCGCTGACTGCAGTCTGCCCCAATCCAAACTGCACAAAAGACTAACATGAAGACTAACGAGAGGACATGATTTGAGAGTTAGGGGGCAGAAGTTTAAGGGAAACACGAGGGGGTATTTCTTTACTCAGAGAGTGATAGCTGTGTGGAATGAGCTTCCTGTAGAAGTAGTAGAGGCCAGTTCAGTTGTGTCATTTAAGGTAAAATTGGATAGGTATATGGACAGGAAAGGAGTGGAGGGTTATGGGCTGAGTGCGGGTAGGTGGGACTAGGTGAGATTAAGAGTTCGGCACAGACTAGGAGGGCCGAGATGGCCTGTTTCCGTGCTGTGATTGTTATATGGTTATATGAACTAGAGTCCAATCCATAAACCATTTTAATTAAACCTTAACCAAGTCTTTGCAAACTCATCTACCCTATGATGCCACTTTCAAGGAATTTTGAACCTGTATTCCCAGAATGGGTAAAGGGGAGAACATTGCCCCCCCCAGGAATGAATGTTTGTTCCTTGTGCAATTGGATCCTCAATTTCCTTACTTGCAGACCCCAGCCAGTTCAGATCCCCCACGATCACTGTCAGCACAGGCACACCACAAGCTGTGTGTTTAGCTCTCTGCTCTACTCACTTTACAGCTCCAATGCCACATTTAAGTTTGCTGAAGACACCACTGTCAGAGGCTGAATCAAAGATCGGGATGAATCAGCGTATAGAAGGGGGACAAAATCCCGCCGAGTGGTGCCACAACAACCTCTCAATGTCAGCAAGGCCAAGGAGCTGATTATAGATTTCCAGCAGGAGGAAATCTGAGGTCCTTGAGCCAATCCTCATCAGGTGGAGGGGGTCAGCAGAAGCCCCTCCGTATTATTATTTTGGAGGTCCTGTCCTGGGCCCAGCACACAAGTGCAATTATGAAGAAAGCACAGCAGTGCCTCTAGTTCCTTAGGAGTTTGTGATGATTTGGCATGACATCTATAGATGTGTGGTGGAGAGTATATTGGCTGGTTGCATCACAGCCTGGTATGGAAACACCAATGCCCCCGAACGAAAAATGCTACAAGTAGTGGTGGATACAGTCCAGTCCATCACGGGTGAAGCCCTCCCCACCAAAGAGCAGGAAAGCAGTGTCCATCATCAGGGGCCCCCACCACCCAGTCCATACTCTTCTCACCTTTGCCATCAGGAGCCTCAGGACACCTTCCAGGTTCAGGGAGAATTATTACCCCAGAACCATCAGGCTCTTGAACCTGTGGGGATAGCTTCACTCACCCCATCAGTGAACTCTTCCCACAATCTATACACACACTTAAGGGCTCTACAACTTGTTCTCTTTATTGCTTTTTCCCCCTCATTTTATCTATGCAATTTGTTGCCTTTGGCACATTGGTTGTTTGTCCTGTTAGATACAGTCTTTCATTGATCCTATTGAATGTTTTCCTAATTCTTGTGAATGCCCACAAGAAAATGAGTCTCAGGGCTGTACATGATGGTATTTTGATAAAATTTGGAACAGCCTGTAAGTGACAATCAGCAATCCAGGGAGACGGACACGCCAGAGTACTTGTGGCAGAATGAATGGTCAGCCATAACTGAGCACGGCCCAGTGACAAGGGACCTCCTCAGCATGACAACCGGCAAGAGATTTGTGTTTTCATAAACTATCCTGATCAGGCAGTGTGGAGCAGAGACAACACTTTACAGAGACAGCTGTCGCAATCAGGGTCCGCTTCCCGACGCTGCCTGCAAGGATTTGCTACATTCCCTGTGACAGTGCGGGATCCTGCTGGAGGTTTACGTTTCCTTCCACGTTCCAACGACGTAGGGATTAGGGTGAGCAAGCTGTGAGCACCACGTTGGCGTTGGAATCGTGGCTACACTTCCTCCCAGCTCATCCTCAGACACGAACAATGAATTTCACTGCATGCTTCAATGCTAAATAAAACTCATCTTCATCTTTGATGAACTCTTATCAATACAAATCAGAGGAGTTTAGTGCTTAGATTAAACATTGACCCACGGTAAACAGCCAGGAGAAAGGCCTGGAAGCAATTGCAGCTCATTGTGCTCACACAGCACTCACAGTGCAAGATCTAACCAGGGTGGCAAGCTCAGCACAGCGGGGAGGGGGCGGGGGCGGGGGGAAGACATGCAACAGGCCCAGGAAAAGGGCAGGTGCAAGCTGGAGAAGAAGGGTAGGAGAAAGAGCAAAAAGGGATGTTTTGAGGAGAAGATTGAAATCCCAAGGAACAAAAAGACTCAACATTGAGATGAGAATAGGTTGAGCGAGCCAATGCTTTTGTCTTTGAAGTGAAGGTTGACAGGTGACTAGATGGAATTGAATTTATTTAAACCTTACATCCATCCCACAACAAGGAGTAAAAATCTTTGTGTTATGATCCCGTGGCAATGTATAGACATGTGAATTTCCAAGTCTATTAGCTTGTAGAAATAGAGGTGTACAGGACAACAAGAGGCACATTAGAGTGGATAACCAGAGATCTTTCAGAGATAGAAAATGATAATATCCCTCAATTTTAAGGTGATTGGTAGCATGTCCAGGGCTGGGGAAAACAGAGGCAGTCGTTTTCTCTAATACAGAGTGGTGGGTGCGTGGAACATACTGCCAGGGGTGGTGGTAGAGGGAAGTACATGAAAGGCATTTAAGAAACAAAGAGGATAGAAAAGTACAGGGCTATATGGGAGAGAGGAGATCAATGGGAGAAGGAAACATCCATTGAGGGCACAACCCTCCCCAGAGGAGATCAACAGGAGAAGGCAGCAGCCATTGTGAAGGACCCCCATCACCCAGGACATGGCCTCTTCTCATTGTTACCACCAGGAAGGTGGTAGAGAAGCCCGAAGACCCACACTCGATATTTTAGAAACAGCTTCTTCTATTACTAATGTCCGAGGGGTCCATGGGCCCACAACATTAAACATCTTTATGAGCTTATGGTAATTAATGCCACAAAACAATTTCCCAACAAACGTTAGTGATAATGAACCCGATTATTAACTCCGATCAGACCATTTGGCCCATCCAGTCCACAGAAGTGAATAACTGTGTCCAGCCTCTCCAATATCCATGAAGACACAGGCCCTTCAGCCCAATGCATCCATGCTGACCAAGATGTCTTAATTGAAGTTCCATTTGCCTGCATTCTGCCCATATCCCCTTAAACCCTTCCTATCCACGTACCTGTCCAAATGCCTCTTAAATGTTGATATTGTACCCACATCTACTACACTCCATATACACACCCCTGTGAAAAAAGCTGCCCTGCTTCCTTTTACGTTGCTCCTCTCAGCTCAATCATATCCCCAGACTATTCTGGAACAAGACTATCCTCCTCACGTTCTCCCAATGTGTCCACACCCACTGCACTCACCGACAACGCTCAAACATTGCACCAGGAAGTGACACTGCAATCTTGTCCTCAGCAATGACAAGAGCTCCAACAATAGGAGCAGAATTAAGCCAATCGGCCCATCAGGGCTAGTCTGCCATTCCATCAGGGCTGATTTCTTATCCCCCTCAACCCAATTCTCCTGCCTTCTGGACACCCTGACTAATAAGAACTAACTAATAAAAACACAACAGACGGCTTTCACCTCAGACGGCTGAGGAAGTTTGGTATGAGACCCCAAATCCTATGAACTTTCTATAGGGGCACAGTTGAGAGCATCCTGACTAGCTGCATCACTGCCTGGTATGGGAACTGTACTTCCCTTAATTGCAAGACCTTGCACAGAAACATAGAAAACCTACAACATATTACAGAGCAAACACGAGGAAATCTGCAGATGCTGGAAATTCAAACAACACACACAAAATGCCAGTGGAACACAGTAGGCCAGGCAGCATCTATAGGGAGAAGCGCTGTCGAGGTTTCGGGCCGAGACCCTTCGTCAGCACATTACAGGCCCTTCAGCCCACAATGTTGTGCCAAACATGTCCTTACTTTAGAAATTACCTAGGGCTACCCATAGCCCTCTATTTTGCTAAGCTCCATGTACCTATTCAGGAGCCTCTTAAAAGACCCTATCGTATCCGCCTCCACCACCATCGCCAGCAGCCCATTCCATGCACTCACCACTCTCTGCGTAAAAAACTTACCCAACATCTCCTCTGTGCCTACTTCCAAGCACCTTAAAACTATGCCCTCTCATGTTAGCCATTTTAGCCCTGGGAAAAAGTCTCTGACTACTCACATGATCAATGCCCCTTCATCTTATACACCTCTATCAGGTCACCTCACATCCTCCATCACTCCAAGGAGAAAAGGCCGAGTTCACTCAACCTATTCTCATAAGACATGCTCCCCATTCCAGGCAACATCCTTGTAAATCTGCAGAGAGTAGTACAGACAGCCCGGAGCATCTGTAGCTGTGATCTTCTGATAATTTAGGACATTTACAAAGACTGGTGTATAAAAGGGCATGAAGGATCACTGGGGACCTGAGTCACCCCAACCAGAAACTGTTCCAACTGCTACCATTCAGGAATCGGTACTGCACCATAAAAGCCAGGACCAACAGGCTCCAGGACAGCTGCTTCCACCAGGCCATCAGATTGATTACCTTATGCTGATTTGAGTGTACTCTATGTTACATTGACTGTTCTATTATAAATTACTGATTGCACATTGTACATTTAGACAAGACATAAAGACTTTTAATCCTCATGTGAAGATGTAAGAACTAAAGTCAATTCAATTTATCATGTGTACATCAAAACAATGTTTGCAGTAACACATGCAAGGCAGCCCACAAGCCACACATTCTGGCACCAACACATGCCCATAATGGTCACAGGGCCTGTAAACACCACAAGCAGCAACAACGACAAAAACAAGCCCTTTCCCACTCTCCTAACCACCCATCAGAGAGGCAGGCCCCCTTCAGGTCCTTGGCTCCGGACTTTCAGACATTGGATCTCCACCCCAGGGAATGGGTATGACAGAGTTTGGAATGAGGTTCATTAGGGCAATGAACAAATCGCAAGAGATCAGCAAGATTCAGACACTGGAATCATTACTAAGAATGTCTTATCAGACATTATCTCACTCCGTAAACCGAGAGTATTGCCTATAATCAAGGAACTGATTCCAATGTACTGATACAAGACAGGATGTTAAGCACATTTCATGCCAGTTAAAATTAAAATCATATTTATTGATTTTAATTCCACAGACTGCTGTGGAGGCCAAGTCACTGGGTATATTTACGGTGGTGACTGATTAGACAGGGAAAAGGTTTAGTGAGAAGGCAGGAGAGAATGAGGTTGAGAGGGAGAATAAAGCAGCCAGGTTGGAATGGTGGAGCAAACTCGATGGATCAAGTGGCCCAACTGTTGCTGTCTTACAGTCTGCCCTGCTGGATGTGTCCAATTACAAACATTTAATACATGTAAAGAAGTTTAATCTGACCTTAAAACACTGGAGAAACCCAGAATTCACGGAGGGGAGTAAACATTCAGGCACAAACATGTGTTGCTTTGTACTACTTATTTTTTAATATTTATTATTGTAACTTGCAGTATTTGTGCATTACACTGTACTCCTGCCACAAAACAAATGTCACGATGTCAGCGGAATTTTGTATCTAATCTGAGGTGAAACCCTATCCCACCGATGCTCCTTTTTACCCACCATGTAGAAGCCACTCTTATGACAACCACTTAATTCTGCACAGGCAAAGCAGCTACACTTTATGGCAGAGATAAGTTCAAGCCTGCAGACTGTTACAACAGGAATCACTGAACTGATTCCTCTTCAATCTCTACAAGGCTTTCCCCACCATGGACAACTTCACTCACAACTCTGACCAGACTCACTTTCAACAACTCGTGCTCCCCAGTTAATTTTAGCTGCACCATTTGACATCTTTTGCACATTGGTTGTTTGTCAGTGTTTATGCATAGTTTTTTTTTGTAGATTCCAGTGTATTCCTTTAGTTCCCTGTAAATACCTGAAAGAAAATTAATCTCAGGTATGGTAACATAGGAATTTGGATAATAAATTTTATTTCAACAGATGCAGAGAATGGACGAGTTCACAAGAATAGAAAAGAAAGTGTGCAAATACCCAAGCACCAACAACTGATGTCGGGAGCACCCCCTCCCCCCCCAACAAAGCCAACCATCCTCAACTGACTTCTATCATTTAACTATCCCCAATCATTAATCACCAAACCTTATTTTGTCAACTCTAAGTGCTTTTAGAAAATTAGACCGACTACACCCACCACTTTCCCTTTTAACAGCTAAGGGGCATGGCATCTCAACGTTCTTCACTGTCAGCAAAACAAAAGTTGGTCATTAAGCTCGGGGAGGGTGGTGCACTTTCATGTTGCCATCAACAGTGCTGAGGTCGAGGTTTGAGAGCTTCAAATTCCTACGTGTGAACATCACCAATACCCTGCTCGGGTCATATTAAACACCACAGCCAAGAGAGCTCACCACACTTCTACTTGCCCAGAAGGCATGCCACCTTTGAAAACATTGTTGTAGCTCTATAAAACTCTGGTTTGACCACACTGGGAGTATCATGCTCAATTCTGGTTACCACATTATAAAGGATACAGAAATTTTAAAAAGTGGGAGCAGAGAGCATTTACCAGGTTTCTGCCTAAAGAAAATAACTTGAAAGAGGTGTACAAGCTGACCAGCAGCATCGAGTGCATAGCCAGCACCTTTTCCCCTTGATGACAAGAGACAATTAGGAAGCTATTTAAGATGACTAGGGGAATGTCAGAGGGTAGTTTTTTTTTTAAACTACACAGTAAGCACATAGAAACCACTGCCAGGTGTGACGATAAAGACAGATACATCAGGGACATTTAAGAGATTCTTTAGGCGCCTAGAGAAAAGAAAAATGAAGGGCTATGTTGGGAGGGAAGGTTAGATTGATCTTGGGTTAAAGGGCCAGCACGACAAATTGGGCACCCAAGTCAGAGACCAGCCAACATACAATAACTTTGGGGCTTTTTCTGTATCTCACCCACTCTAGCAAATTCTATTGGAATTGTCAATAACCAAGAACTGAACATAATTACAAGTTTGGTATCGGAGCACCAAGTGTTGGAGGTTGAGAGGCTCTTCATTCTCCAGGAGGTTCAACACTCCAACAAGAGGCCAACGCCGACTTGCGGTTGAGTTGTACAAACCTTCAGACGGTAGCCGTGTAGTCAGAACTATCTTAGTAAAAGCCCGTGGATCATGACTCGTACAAAGCCTGGCCCCTTACCTTACACCGGGCGACCACCCCATCTCGGCTAGTCCCCTTTCCCCAAATCCTGGTAATGACCTGGCCACTATATCCTGTCCTCGTCCCCGACACCGACACAACGCCGGCTACTTTCTCTCAAACGCATTCCTAACAACCGAACACAACTCACCGCTCAACCGCAGACATCTTGACACAGATCTCTCATGTGACTGGTCATTTGACTTGTCACGTGCTTAAGTCAGCAGGAGCTCTCCGCCTCGACATGCGATAACCAATCAGATCGGACGGGGCGGAGTCAAGGGCTTCAGAAAAGAGGCGGACTACTGATCCCAGAGCGCACCGCGCCACCCATTTCCCCACCGCCCAATCGTCGTCTCCGACACTGTAACCAACAGGGGGAGGTATTGAGCACAGACAGAGGGGCAGCGAGAGAGGGTCACACTGTGGGGGGTGGTACCGAGGGAGGGTCACACTGTGGGGGGTGGTACTGAGGGAGGGTCACACTGTGGGGGGCGGTACTGAGGGAGGGTCAGACTGTGGGGGGTGGTACTGAGGGAGGGTCACACTGTGGGGGCGGTACTGAGGGAGGGTCACACTGTGGGGGGCGGTACTGAGGGAGGGTCACACTGTGGGGGGCGGTACTGAGGGAGGGTCAGACTGTGGGGGGCGGTACTGAGGGAGGGTCAGACTGTGGGGGGTGGTACTGAGGGAGGGTCACACTGTGGGGGCGGTACTGAGGGAGGGTCACACTGTGGGGGGCGGTACTGAGGGAGGGTCACACTGTGGGGGCGGTACTGAGGAAGGGTCAGACTGTTGGGGTGGTACTGAGGGAGGGTCAGACTGTGGGGGGTGGTACCGAGGGAGGGTCACACTGTGGGGGGTGGTACTGAGGGAGGGTCACACTGTGGGGGGCGGTACTGAGGGAGGGTCACACTGTGGGGGCGGTACTGAGGAAGGGTCAGACTGTTGGGGTGGTACTGAGGGAGGGTCAGACTGTGGGGGGTGGTACTGAGGGAGGGTCACACTGTGGGGGCGGTACTGAGGGAGGGTCACACTGTGGGGGGCGGTACTGAGGGAGGGTCAGACTGTGGGGGGCGGTACTGAGGGAGGGTCACACTGTGGGGGGCGGTACTGAGGGAGGGTCACACTGTGGGGGCGGTACTGAGGAAGGGTCAGACTGTTGGGGTGGTACTGAGGGAGGGTCACACTGTGGGGGGCGGTACTGAGGGAGGGTCACACTGTGGGGGGCGGTACTGAGGGAGGGTCACACTGTGGGGGCGGTACTGAGGGAGGGTCAGACTGTGGGGGGCGGTACCGAGGGAGGGTCACACTGTGGGGGTGGTACCGAGGGAGGGTCACATTGTGGGGGTGTTACCGAGGGAGGGTCACACTGTGGGGGCGGTACTGAGGGAGGGTCACACTGTGGGGGGTGTTACCGAGGGAGGGTCACACTGTGGGAAGGGTGTTACCGAGGGAGGGTCACACTGTGGGAGGGTGGTATTGAGGGAGGGGTGCTACTGAGGGAAAGTCACGCTGTGGGAAGGACAAGTCCAGATAGGCAGAAATCACAGCTTTACTTTATTGTCACCAAACAATTGATACTAGAGCGTATAATCATCAAAGCGATATTTGATTCTGCACTTCACTCTCCCTGAAGTACAAATTGAAGTAAATATAATAAAAATTTAAATTATAAATCATAATTAGAAAATAGAAAAGGGAATGTAAGGTAGTGCAAGTCAGGTCTGGATATTTGGAAGGTACGGCCCAGATCCGGGTCAGGATCTGTTCAGCAGTCTTATCACAGTTGGAAAGAAGCTGTTCCCAAATCTGGCTGTACAAATCTTCAAGCTTCTGAACCTTCTCCTGGAGGGAAGAGGGACAAGAAGTGTGTTGGCTGGGTGGGTCTTGTCCTTGATTATCCTGGCAGCACTGCTCCGACAGCGTGCGGTGTAAAGTGAGTCCAAGGATGGAAGATTGGTTTGTGTGATGTGCTGGGCTATGTTCAGGATCTTCTGCAGCTTCTTCCGGTCTTGGACAGGACAACTTCCACACCAGATTGTGATGCACCCTAGAAGAATGCTTTCTACGGTGCACCTATAAAAATTAGTGACGGTTTTAGGGGACAGGCCAAATTTCTTCAGCTTTCTCAGGAAGTAAAGGCGCTGGTGGGCCTTCTTGGCAGTGCACTCTGCTTGGTTAGACCAAGTCAGGTAATTTGTGATATTCACCCCAAGGAACTTAAAGCTTTTGACCTGTTTCACCTGCGCACCACCGATGTAGATGAGGTCATGCAGTCCGCTACTCCTTCTGAAGTCAACAACCAATTCCTCTGTCTTGCTGACGTTGAGGGATAGGTTATTGTCTTCGCACCATGCCACCAGGTTCTTAATTTCCTCTCTGTACTCAGACTCATCATTACCCAAGATATGGCCTACAATTGTGGTGTAATCAGCAAACTTATATATTGAGTTCTATGGAAACTTGGCTACACAATCATGGGTGTACAGTGAGTACAGCAAGGGGCTGAGTACACAGCCTTGTGGGGCACCGGTGCTCAGAGTGATTGTAGAGGAGAGCTTGTCCCCTATTTTTACAGCCTGGGTCCTGTCTGTGAGGAAGTTGAAGATCCAGCTGCAGATCTGAGTGCTAAGACCCAGGTTCCAGAGCTTAGGAATCAGTTTATTTGGAATGATGGTATTAAAGGCAGTCAGTGAAAGGAGCCTTACATATATGTCTTTATTCTCCAGGTGTTCTAAGGAGGAATGTAGTGCCAGAGAGATGGCATCTGCCATTGACCTGTTGCTCCAGTAGGTGAATTGCAAAGCGTCAAGGTTGACCAGTAGGTTATGGTTGATGTGTGCCATAACCAATCGCTTGAAGCACTTCATAGCAATTGATGTTAGAGCCACAGGTCGGTAGTCATTCAGGCATGCCACCTTGCTTTTCTCTGGCACCAGGATTATCGTTGCCTTCTTAAAACACGAGGGGATCTTAGATTGAAGCAGGGAGCAGTTGAAGATGTCAGCAAACACTCAGGCTACAGGCCCGGAGAACCCGTCCCAGGACGCCACCTGGGCCAGTCGCCTTCCTTGGATTTATCTTCAGGAAGGCCCTTCTAACGTCCTCCTCGGTGACGGTGAATCTCGATGCTACCAGGTCTGGTTCATCCAGAGGGGGCAGGATGCTCCTCTTCATTCTTCATTCTTTATATTCTTTATATTCCTTGAGCACCTCATTTACTCCATGCTGCCTATATTTATTGTAGATCTCTCTTTTTTTCCGAACCAAGTTTCCGATATCCCTTGAAAACCATGACTCTCTCAAACTTTTAACCTTTCCTTTCAACCTAACAGGAACATAAAGATTCTGCACCCTCAAAATTTCACCTTTAAATGACCTCCATTTCTCTATTACATCCTTCCCATAAAACAAATTGTCCCAATCCACTCCTTCTAAATCCTTTCGCGTTTCCTCAAAGTTAGCCTTTCTCCAATCAAAAATCTCAACCCTCGGTCCAGTCCTATCCTTCTCCATAATTATATTGAAACTAATGGTATTGTGATCACTGGACCTGAAGTGCTCCCCAACATATACCTCCGTCACCTGACCTATATCATTCCCTAACAGGAAATCCAATACTGCCCCTTCTCTAGTTGGTACCTCTATGTATTGCTGCAATAAACTATCCTGCACACATTTTACAAACTCCAAACCATCCAGCCCTTTTACAGTATGGGCTTCCCAGTCTATGTGTGGAAAATTAAAATCTCCCACAATCATAACCTTGTGCTTACTACAAATATCTGCTATCTCCTTACAAATTTGCTGCTCCAATTCTCGCTCCCCATTAGGTAGTCTATAATACACCCCTATAAGAGTTACTACACCTTTCCCATTCCTCAATTCCACCCAAATAGCCTCCCTAGACAAGCACTCTAATCTATCCTGCCAAAGCACCGCTGTAATATTTTCTCGGACAAGCAATGCAACACCTCCCCCTCTTGCCCCTATAGAAAACCTACAGCACAGTACAAGCCCTTCAGCCCACAAAAGTTGTGCCAAACATGTCCCTACCTTAGAAATTACTAGTCCTTCTTCAGACTAGAAATTACTAGGCCTACCTATAGCCCTCTATTTTACTAAGCTCCATGTACCTATCTAAAAGCCTCTTAAAAGATCCCAATCATATCTGCCACCACCACCATTGCCGGTAACCCATTCCACATTATATTTCCATTCCTATTATATTTTTGCTTTTGTATTCTAGTCCACTCAAAATGAATGTTAAGTTGCATTTGCCTTCCTTACCACAAACTCCACCTGCAAATTAAACTTTAGGGAGTCGTGCATGAGGACTCCCAAGTCCCTTTACACATCTGATTTCTGAATGTTCTTCCCATTTACTGTTTTATTCCTTCTACTAAAGTGCACGCCCTGACACTGTATTCCAACTGCCACTTCTTTGCCCATTGTCCAAACTTGTCTAAGTTCTTCTTCAGACTCCCTGCCTCCTCAGCACCACCAACCCCTCCACCTATCTTCATATATCCACAAAACTGGACACAAAGCCATTAATTCCTTCATCCAAATCATCGAATAGAAGCAGTCCCAACACAGGCCACTGCGGAACACCTCTAGTCACCAGCAGCCAACCAGAATAGGTGCCCTTTATTCATACTTCCTGCCAGTCAGCCAATCTTCTATCCACGCTAGAACCTTTCCTTTAATACCATGGTCTCTTACCTTGTTAAGCAGCCTCATGCATGGCACCTTCTAAAAGGCCTTCTGAAAATCCAAGTCCACAATACCAACCAATTCTCCTTTGCTTGCTATTTCTTCAAAGAATTCCAACAGATTTGCCAGGTAAGATCTTCCCTTAAGGAAACTTTGCTGACTTTGGCCCTTTTCTTCTATGCTCGCTTTGACCGAGGGAACAAGGAGGTCACCCTCAAAGCGGATCTCCCACCTGGTGAATTGCCTCTCTCACTTTCCGCCTCCGATGTTTGCGCCACCCTGAGCAGGGTGAATGTACAGAAGGCAGCTGGTCCGGATGGAATACCTGGCCGTGCGCTCAGAGTCTGTGCAGGGCAGTTGGCTGGGGTCTTCACGGATATTTTCAATCTGTCCCTGGCCCGGGCCGTTGTCCCGCAAGCTTTAAGAATGACACCATCGTGGCACTGCCGAACCATTCCACTGCCATGGGCCTGAATGACTTCCACTCAGTTGCACTCACCCCCATCATTGTGAAGTGCTTTGAGAGACTGGTTCTATCACATCTGAAATCCTGTCTGCCCACTACCCTGGACCCCATCAATTTGCCTATTGCACCAACAGGTCAACAGAGGATGCCATCTCCACGGCACTTCACTCTGCCCCGACCCACCTGGACAGCCCCAACTCTTACATCAGAATGCTGTTCATTGACTTTAGTTTGGCATTCAATACTGTGACCCCCTCCAAGCTGATCGCCAAATTTCACCAGCTTGGTATCAGCTCATCTCTCTGCAATTGGACCTTGGGCTTTCTGACTAACAGACCCCAATCTATTAAGTTAGACAACCTCTCCTCCTTCACTCTCACCCTGAACACCGGCGTGCCTCAAGGCTGTGCGCTGAGCCCTCTTCTGTACTCCCTTTTCACCTATGACAGCGGTCCTGTACATGGTTCTAACTCCATAATCAAGTTCATAGACAACACCACGGTGGTTGGCCTGATCAGAGAGGATGGTGAGACGGCCTACGGGGACTAGGTCCAGCACCTGGCCGTGTGGTGTGCTGATAACAACCTGAATCTTAACACTCAGAAGACCAAGGAGATCATTGTGGACTTCAGGCATGCTAGGAGCCACACCCATGACCCCACCTACATCAATGGAGCTGCAGTGGAGTATGTATCAAGCTTCAAATTCCTTGGTGTCCACATTTCTGAGGATCTCTCCTGGTCCCTGAACTCCTCCATCCTGATCAAAAAGGCACAACAGTTCCTTTATTTCCTGCGGAGCATCAAGAAAGCTCACCTCTGTCCCAGGATACTGACGGACTTTCACCGCTGTACCATTGAGAGCATAGTCACCAACTGCATCTCAGTGTGGTATGGCAATTGTCCTGTATCAGATCACAAAACACTCCAGCGGGTGATGAAAACTGCCCAGCGGATTATCGGCACCCAATTGCCCACCATTGAGAACATCTACTTTAAATGTTGCCTGGGCAGGGCGAAAAGAGTTATCAAGGATGCATCTCACCTTAGCCATGGACTTTTTACTCTCCTCCCATCCGGTAGGTGCTTCAGGAGCCTCCGCTCCCACACCAGCAGGCACAGGAAGAGCTTCTTCCCTGAGGCTGTGACCCTGCTGAACCTCACATCACAGTGCTAAGCAGTATTGCACCCGTATTGTACTGTCTCAGTACCTTTATATTTGTGTGCTGTAGCACTTAATTTTTATTTGCAGATATTTTGGAAATAACACTATTCCTTTGCATTTCTGGTTAGATGCTAACTGCATTTCCGAGGCTTTGTATCTGTACTCTGCACAATGACAATAAAGTTGAGTCTAATCTAATCTAATTTTATCATGAGCCTCCAAGTAACCTGAAACCTCATCCTCAACAATTGAATCTAACAACTGAGGTCAGGCCAATTGGCCCATGATTTTCTTTCTTCTGCCTGCCTTTTTTTCTTAACGAGTGGAGTGAGGTTGGTCTGTCACCAAAGACTATAGAAAATTTCTACAGATGTACTGCGGAGAAGATTCTGACTGGTGGCATCACCATTTAATATGGAGGCTCCAATGCACGGGTACAAAAAAGTTGTGGAGGGGTGTAAACTCAGCCAGATGCATCATGGGCACTCAGATCTGCACAATTAAAGACCCCTTCAAAGGTGATGCCTCAAGAAGGCCACATCCATCATTAAGGACATGCCCTCTTCTCATCACTACCATCAGGGAGGAGGTACAGGAGACTGAAGGTACTCTCAACAATTCACGAACAGCTGTCAGATTTCTGACTAGTCTATAAACCCTCACTATTTGGCACTCTTTTTGCCCTATTTATTATATTTTATAGTTGTTATTGTAACTTTGCTATTATTTTTACACTATTTAAAAATATATTCTTCTTGTAATTTATACCAATTTTATGTATTGTACTATACAGCGCTGCAAAAAACAACAAATTTTGGGACATAAGTCCATGCTAATGAAGCTGATCAGATTCTGAATCTGATTAATTACAGAGTAAAGCTCCTGTACACTGTCCTATTGCACAGTTACAGCTCAGGGATAGAACCGATTTAGAGTAAGGCTCCCAGAAACTGTAGAAATAGATTAAGGACAAATATTGCTTTGCACTTTTTCATTATCATTGTCACCAGTGGGTTCTTTCCTTCAATTATTCATCAGAGATTTAAACAAATTCCAACCCTCTGAGCATTCAATTAAAACTGCGGCACAATCCCCCAAGAGGATTTGGACTGAGAAGCACTTCACATCTGCCCACTCCTCACCCGCTTGTCTGTTGCTCATGGCAACCAAGTGAAAATAGACAGTCCATGGAGGGATTATGGAGGCAGGGATCTCTCAGAGTAAGGCTGGTGACAGGTGAATCTATGGGAATGTGGAGATTCCAGCATTTTTGAGAAGCCTTGCTCCATAAAGGGGAGAGAGTGGGCTGCCCTGGAAGAAAGGATGTATTGGCATTGGAAAGGGTCCAGAGGAGGTTCATGGGAATGATCGTGGAAATTGAAGGGTTAATGTATGAGCAACATACACAGAGTGCTGGAGGAACTCAGCAGGCCAGGCAGCATCCATGGAACAAAGCACAGTCAATGTTTTAGGCCGAAACCCTTCAACAGGGCTGGAGAAATAAAGCTGGGGAGTAAATTCGAAAGGTGGGGGAGGGGAGAGAAACACCAGGCGATAAGTAAAACCTGGAGGCGGAGGGATGAAGCAAAGAGCTGGAGAATTGATTGGTGAAAGAGGCAGAAGGCCATGGAAGAAAAGAAAGGGGGGAGGAGCACCAGAGGGAGGTGATGGGTGGACAAGGAGATAACGTAAGAGAGGGAAAAGGGGATAGAAATGGTGAAGGAGGGGAGGGGGCATTACCAGAAGTTTGAGAAATCAAAGTTCATGCTAACAGGTTGGAGGTTACCCAAACAGAATATAAGGTGGAACACAGCAGGCCAGGCAGCATCTATAAGGAGAAGCACTGTTGACAGCCCGAAACATCGACAGGGCTTCTCCTTATAGATGCTGCCTGGCCTGCTGTGTTCCACCAGCATTTTGTGTCTTGTTTGAATTTCCAGCATCTGCAGATTTCCTTGTGTTTGCTCAGAATATAAGGTGTTGTTCCTCTAACCTAAATGTGGCCTCATCACACGACAGTGGAGAAGGCCATGGATAGACATATCGGAATGGGAATGGGAAGTGGAATTAAAATGGGTGGCCACTGGGAGATCCCACTTGTTCTGGTGGATGGAGTGTAGATGCTCGCCGAAGTGGTCTCCCAATCTATGTCGGGTCTCACCAATGTACAGGAGGCAACAGCAGGAGCACCAAATACAGTAAATGACCCCAACAGACTCACAGGTGAAGTGTCACCTCTCCTGGAAGGACTGTTTGGGGCCCTGAATGGTGGTGAGGGAGGAGATGTACGGGCAGATGTAACACTTGTTCCGCTTGCAAGGATAAGTGCCAGTAAGGAGATCAGTGGGGAGGGATGAAAGGACAAAGGAGTTGCATAGGGAGTGTGGAAAGCAGAAAGTTGGGGGGGGGGGGGGAGATGCGTTTGGTGGTGGGATCCAGTTGGAGATGGTGGAAGTTTCGGAGAATTATGTGCTGGACGCGGAAGCTGGTGGGTTGGTAGGTGAGGACAAGAAGAACCCTGTCCCTGGTAGGGTGCTGGGAGGATCTTCTCCATGGATTGTCACCTTGTCGTGGTGGAGAAGCTCGTGTGGTCCTGAGATCCCGAGAGCGATGCCGTCTGGAGCTATGCCCCTGGTAGGGTCACCCATGGTGGTGAGGTCGAGGGTGAGGTCCCTGACAAAGAACAATCCAACCAAGACCTCAACAGTGGAACAGGCGGACAAAGTTACTTCAAACTCAGCGGCTGTGAAGGCGGATGAAGGCTGCAACAAATCCATCAGCTCCAATCGTCGTGGTGTCCATGCCATTGGAATCAGTTGGTTGATTTGTGAAGTATCGTGCGCTTCTTGGAGTGCAACATCAAGTACACGTTAAACAAATACACGCACAGGCGTCTTCGCTCTGAACGAAGACCATCATCCTCGACCTCGAGGGATAGCCACGACGACGGACTGGGAGGATGGGGTAAGAGCAGACATGTGTGAAATGGAAGAGATGCAGTTGAGGGCAGTGTTGATGGTGGAGGAAGGGAAGCCCCTTTCTTTGAAAAATGAGATCTCCTTCATTCTAGAATGAAAAGCTTCATCCTGAGAGCAGATGCGGTGGAGATGGAGGGTGGGACGAGGTATAGTCCGGGTAGCTGTGCGAGTGAGTGGGTTTATAATAGACATTGGTGGATATGCTGTCTCCAAAGATAGAGACAGTGAGATTGAAAAAAGGAAGAGTAGTATCAGAGTGGAAGTTGGAGGCAAAGTGGATGAAATTGACGAGTTCAGCATGGGTGCAGGAAGCAGCACCAATGCAGTTGTCGATGGAGTGCAGGAAAGGTGCAGGACGGCCACCAGTGTAGGCTTGGAAGATCGATTGTTCCAGGTCGCCGCCAAACATGAGAGTGACTATGGCTACCCTTTTGTTTGAAGGAAGTGGGAGGACCCAAAGGAGAAATTATTTAGATTGAAGACAAGTTCCGCTAGGTGGAGGAGAGGAACTGGTTGGGTCTGGTGTCCAGAAAGAAATGGGAAGCTTTGAAGCCTTCCTGGTGGGGGATGGAGATGCATAGGAACTGGACATCCATAGTAAAATTAAGATGATGGGGGCCAGGGAACCTGAAATCATTGAAAAGATCTGGAGCATGTGAAGTGTCGCGGATGTAGGTAGGAAGGGACTGAACTAAGGGAGATAAAACAGAGTCGAGGTATGCTGATATGAGTTCTGTGGGGCAGGAACAAGCTGAAACAATGGGTCTGGACAAGCAGGTTTGTGGATCTTGGGTAGGAGGTAGAAATGGGAGGTTTGGGGTGTGAGAACCTTGAGGTTGGTGGCAGTGGATGGGAGATCCTCAGAGACAATAATGTTGATGGTGTGGGAGACAATGCCCGGATTCTCCGTAGTGGGGTCCTGTTCGAGGGGTAAGTAAGAGGAAGGGTCTGAGAGATGGCGCTGGGCCTCAGCAAGGTAGAGGTCAGTCCACCAGACTACTACAGCACCTCCCTTATCTGCAGGTTTGATGGTGAGGTTAGGATTGGTGCAGGGGGAGTGAAGAGCTGTGTGTTTGTACGCTTACCCCCAACCACTGTCTGAAGGAATTTGTACGCTCACTCCGTGATCATATGGGTTTCCTCCAGGTGCTGCCATTCCCTCCCACATTACAAAGACTTACAGGTTGAGTTTAGTATGCTCTGGGTACGCTATGTTGGCACCAGAAGTGTGGTCACACTTGCAGGCTGCCCCCAGCGCATCCTCACACTGTGTGGGTCATTGACACAAATGGCACATTTCACTGCGTGTTTCGATATGCATGTGACAAATGAAACTCAGCCTTTTCTTTAAGGCGTGAGACACTGACCAGAGAGGCACAGTCTCTGCGTCAGCTGGGCTAAACGGCTGAATGCTGACACGTTGCAGAGCAGTTCTGATCACTTACCCCAGGCTGCATTCATTGGGGTTGACTATAGATGTGTCAATACGCAAGCCAGGGCAGTACGATATGGAGAGCAAGCTGTTGCCCTGTGCACAGACTCCCCCTCTCCACACAGCTGATGAATCCGAAGGAACGGCAGAAATTGATGCAGTTTGACACCAGCGGTGTTGCAGGGGTTGCAAATCAACGTTAAATTCAGTGTCGAACTGCCTCAGGGATTCCAGCTCCGGAGTGTTCCTCAGGGTTAGTCCCGAAGCCTTCCCCATGAGTGGGTATTGCTGCAAGGCAGCAGAGGTCAGAGGTCAGAGTTCTCCTTCTCCCGGATAAGCTGTCGACTATGGCTGACAGGCCCCTTTTTCCCCAGAGCCCCTGGTTTTAAAGCATCAGTAACCTGCCTTTTCACCTTCTTCTGTCAGTGGAAACAGTTCTGCTGGGCTTAGAGGCTAAGCCGGACGTGAATGCCAGGAGCTGGACTTGGTTGTTGGAGGCTACTTGAAACACAAACATTGGGAGCGTGTCATAGGTAGCAGAGCTGATCCCACTACCCCCGCCCCACCCCACCCCGGCTCGAACAACCTTAAGGAAACCAAGCAACACACACAAAATGCTGGTGGAATGCAGCAGGCCAGGCAGCATCTATAGGAAGAGTGCTTCTCCCTATAGATGCTGCCTGGCCTGCTGTGTTCCACCAGCATTTTGTGTGTGTTGCTCGAATTTCCAGCATCTGCAGATTTGCTCGAGTTTGCTTAAGGAAACCACCATAGTTAAGGAAAAGGAAGACATTTCAGGGGTTGCAGAAAAGATTCACAGGGATGTTGCCTGGACTGGAGGGCTGGAGTTATAAGGAGAGGTGGACAGATTGGGAGTCTTTTCCCTGGAAGGAAGAAAGGAGGCTGAGAGGTGATATAATGGAGATTTATCAGATTCTGAGAAGCATAGGTTGGTTTTATGGTCAGTGGCCAGTGTCAAAAACTATATGGCCCAGGGTGAAGGGGAGGAGGTATAAAGAAGAACTGAGGGGTAAATAAGACAATAAGATATGGGAGCAAATTAGGTCATTTGGCCCATTCAGTCTGTGCTGCCTTCCCATTGGGATACAGCACGGAACAGGCCATGCCACCCAGCAACCCTCAATTTCACCCCTGCCCAATCCGGGATGATTTGCAATGACCAATTAACCTATCAACTGCTACATCTTTGATTTGTGGGAGGAAACCAGAGCACCTGGAAGAAAACCATATGGTCATGGGGCAAACATACAAATCCTTACAGGCAGCATCGGGGTCACTGACACTGTAAGGGGTTGTACTGACCACAATGCAACATTCCTCTCATCTCCATTCTCCTGCCTTTTCCCTGTTACTAATCAAGAACCTAGCAACCTCCACTTTAAATATACTCCATGATGGCCTCCACAGTTCCTGTGTCAAAGAATTCCACAGATTCACCACTCTTTGGCTAAAAGAATTCCTCCTATTTTACACCGCAGACAGCATTCTAACTGATTACTGTGTTGCTGTCTGGTCCGGAGGGGCCACTGCACAGGATCAGAAAGTTGTAAACTCAGCCAGCTCCATCATGGGCACTAGTCCCTATCCCCCAGGGCACCTTCAAATGATGATGCCTCAAGAAGGCGGCATCCATCACTGAGGACCCTCATCACACAGTACATGCCCTCTTCTCATTGCTACCATCAGGGAGGAGACCCACACTCAACATTTCAGGAACAGCTTCCCCTCCACCATCAGATTTCTGAATGAACAGTGACCCCATGAATGCTACTTCAGATTTTTCCCTCTCTTTTTGCACTACTTATTTAATTTTTATGTATTCTTAATGTAATACATAGCCCAGTTACTATAAATTGCAATGTCCAGCTGCATTTCATGACATATTTCAGAGATATTAAACCTGATTCTGATTGGATGTCGAATGAGCTGCCGGAGGAGGAGATGGAGGCAGGAACAGTCACAGTGTTTAAGAGACACTGGGACTGGTACTTGAATGAACTGGGTGCTGAGGGACAGGGAAAGAATGCAGGCAAGTGGGAATGTTATAGGTGTTCAGCATAGGCATGGTAGGCTGAAGGGTGCGACTCTAGGACGAGGATGATACAGAAAAATGCCATCAATAAGTGAAACATAGCCAACACGATTAAGAGGGGAGAATGGAGCTCAATGAATGGGACAGAGGCAGAGAAATCCACAAGGGAAGATGGACCGAGTAAAAATGAGACCCACTGATCAGTGGCCAACACTGTTTTCTTCAATTCCCTTTGGTCAGTACTGGAGCTGTGCTTGTACATTCCCATTGGTCAGTGATTGGGCCTGTCGACCTTCTAACTTGTACTCCTTTCCCTCCCCCCATCTTTTTATTCTGGCATCTTCCCCCTTCCTTTCTGGTCCTAATGAAGGGTCATGGCCCAAAACATAGATCATTTATTCAATTCCATAGATGCTGCCTGACCTGCTAGGTTTTTCCAGCATTTTGTGTTTATTGCTCTGGATTTCCAGCATCTGCAGAATCTCTCATGTTTATGCTTTTCCCCCATTTCCATTGGGCAATGATTGGATCAGCTCTCACCCCCCCAACCTTGTTTCCATTGGCCAGTAGGTGGATCTGCTCCTCCCCCACCTTGTTTCCATTGGCCAGTAGGTGGATCTGCTCTCCCCCCCCACCTTGTTTCCATTGGCCAGTAGGTGGATCTGCTCCTCCCCCACCTTGTTTCCATTGGCCAGTAGGTGGATCTGCTCCTCCCAACTCCTATTGCTTGATGTTTGGGTCTGGTCTCCCCTGATCCTGTTGATCTGTGGTTGGTTTGTGCAGGGACCATTGTTCAGGAGCTCCCCAATGTTGTGACTGTGATCAGAGTCATCAGAGAGCCACTGAAGTTATGGATATGAAAGTCTTTATTCATCAAAACAAACCAATATTCTTCTGGAGTCCCTTATGGCAGAGTCCTCACCAAACATAATAACCTTCAGATCAAAGATGATTCATTATAGTTTCAATAGTTGCAATGACATCATTCATTCCAGTACTTTGGTGACAAATAGTTTGTTTGAGTTACATATCTACGGTAGAAGCACCTTGTAGTTGACAAGACATTGGAAGACCCTTTTGTTTAGTGTTAACATGGAATGCTGCAAGTCTGATTCACTGACTTATTGGTGGATGGTAGCGATGGCCTTGGTCGTAGCAAGGACTGGGTCTCAGGCGCCATGCTGCCTGTTTACAGTCGCCCAGGAGAGAGGTGTAGAAGTTGGTGCACTCCATTGGAGAGGCCGGGCCAGGCTGTGAGTCTTCCTCTAACTCTGGCTTTTTCTTCAAGTAGGCTACAACGTTTGACTGCCTTTTCTTAAGTTTCCTGTCATGAAGCAGCTCTCAGTAGCAGAAAATCATGTTGAGAACACCTCTCTTTTGCTTCACAGTTCAGTCAGGGTCACTATCGATGAACTGGTCCATGATTTGTGTGATCGTGGTGATGCTAGTGCTGAGGAATCTTGTGGTGAGGTTTCTTACCAGTGTTTCCTCTTCTCCATCCGTGTCCTCAGATGCACCCAGGATGCATTGCTCTGCCAATTCTCAAAGGTCTTTATTATTGACTCTTCAACATCATCATCCATGTTATTGCTTTTCCTAGGTGTACTACCCTCACTGGAAGTTACAGTCCATTTTACAGACATTACGGGTGAAAACAAGGAATACATTGGTGAGAGAGTAAGAATGTTTACACGTGCGGGAGAGGCGGAGAGTGAACTAATATGTGATTGGCTGTGAGTGGCCCAGAGTGTATGTAAGGTGCTCTCATTGGATGATTGAATGTTTACTCTAATGGTGGCTGCTCTTGAGAAGCTTCAAGTATTCTTTAGAATGAATTTTTATCATTTTTACAAATTTCAATAAAGAATTTAATAACCCCATTGTAACGAAACAGCGGTATGCAGGGTCTGAATGTAATGTGTTTTGCACCTTGGCCCCAGAGAAATACTGTTTCATTTGGGTGAATGAAAATTATACTTGAAAGTGAACTTGAAGGTTCAAGAGCCTTCAAATGATGCAAGCCAGTTAACACAACCCCATTGTCTTAACATTTGGCTGAAGCATATGCAAACACATCATGATCACCACTTTGTAAACAATATCTCTTACAGACAGCATTGTTTATTTGCAAAGGTGTGCTTTTAACTTCAATTTACTGCTTGTAATTTACAATTTACATGAAGAACTGAAGACTGGTTGAGTTTGAATTAATATCTGCTCTGTTCACATAACTTCCCTACAAGAGAAGATGTTGACTTCTGCTCAGAGCTCCCACTGCTCTGGTCACTCTCTGATTGGTCCTCCAGTTCTGGGGAGACAGGCTACCATCCACCCTGTTCTGACTGTACACAGAAAACTTCCCACTCCAACCCTCTCCACCTTACCATCACAGGCAGGACATGTGATATGTTGTGGTTGCTATGGGGACACGATTCCCAGCGTGGATGCTTCTTCAGATTTATTTTAAGATTTGCCTGCAGGAAGTGGCTGTTTCTGCCGACATGAAGCAGACTGGGGTTACCTCTGCTCGGCAGGGAGATGCTAACATCCCACTCACCAGCTCCTGGTCTCAAATCCCAAACGATTCCGCTCATTATCCAGCCTGACAATTGAGGTACAGTACTGAGTCACAGAGCACTATGGCATGGAAACAGGCCCTTTAGCCCATATAAACCTTTATTCTGTCTACTCCCTACCCCTGCCATCCAGGTACCTATCAAAACTTCTCTTAAATATTGCAATCGAACCTACATCAACCACGTCCACCAGCAGTTCATTCCACACACATGACATCCTCTGAGAGAAGTTATTCCCCCACAGGTTCCCCTTTAACATTCCCTCTGGTGAGGGGTTTTACAGTAGAGAGTGGCATGCAGTGGAGAGAGAAGCTGCAGTCCAGGGAGAGATGCATGCAGGAATTGCATTGGAGGGAGGCTGGGTGCAGAGGCCACACCATAAGTGGACTGTGAGATGCAGCAGAGGGAAGGGGTTGTGTTAGTTGGGTGGGTGTGGTAGAAAGGGTTACAGCAGTTAAGGGTTACTATGGAGGTGGCCTGCAGTGGGGGGGGGGGTGGGGAAGGAGTAGAAGCAAAGGGTTGTTGTTGTGGGGAGAGTAGAAATAGAGAGAGGATTGTGGTACATGGAGGTTGGAGTTGTGAGGTTACATTGAGGGACGTTGTGTTGGGCAAAGCATGTAAAATCAGTTCCCTATGTCTGGTTGGGTGGGGGTTGTGGGATCTCGATACTTTTCAGATCCAAAGGTCCTTTGAAAGTCAAGAATGAACATAAAACTTGTTTTTGGCCATTTTATTAAATGTTACAGGAGTGCAGAGTGAACAAGAGAACTGAGAGAACAAAGAAAAGAATAAAAGCAGTTGTTGTCATCTTTTACTCAGACTAGTGATAACAGGAGTCCAGTGAGAACAATTTACCAATGAAGTAGCCAGATTCAAATGATATGACACCTGCTACAGAAAAGCTGAGTTTCTAGAAAAATATAGAAGCAACTGTACCGCAATTAATGTAAAATTCACTGAACAATTACATGACACCCATCACCCAGGACATGTCCTTTCCTTATTGCTACCATCAGGGAGGAGGTACAGGAGTCTAAAGTCACACTCTCAGTGTTTCAGGAACAGCTTCTTCCCCTCTGCTATCAGATTTCTGAATGAGCAACGAACCCATGAACACTACCTCACTGTCTTTCCTCCTCTCGTCTTGCACCACTCATCTCTCCTCTGTCTGTCTGTCCCTCTGTATCTATCATCATCATTATGTGCCGTGTTGTATGACATAGATGATCATGAGCTCATGACCATGATTGTTCTTGGCAAATTTTTCTACTGCCTTCCCCTAAGCAGAGTGTGTATGTGTGTATATGTATATATAGTTTGGCAATTTAGTTTTTATGATTCTGTATTACAATGTACTACTGCCACAAAACAGCAAATGTCACAACATATGCCCGATATATTAAACCTGATTCTGATTCGAATTATGATCATGCCTATGAGTGATTATATAAAAATACAAACTTGCATAGGTGAAGTTGAACAACGAAAATCATCACATGTCGACACAGAATCCAGCAGGGTTTCGCAATCACTGCAGAATGAGGTCTGAGGAAAGGGCAAAGAAAAAGAATTTAACAGAATTAATCATCTGCACAAGAAGTTCCAGGCTGATTAACGAGTTGCTTTCACATCAATGCTGTTAAAAGCACTCTGTGATCCTAGGACATCTATTTTTGGAATGTCTGTGTATCTGAACTGCAGCTTCCCAGAGGTGTGATGTGTGCCTGTCTAGTGGGACCTAGAGCATGGCTCTCCATTGTTTGTTCCCCAGAAAACAAACTGGAATACCTTTGTCTGCAACCGAACCAGTGCAAGATGAGGAAATGCTGCATGCCTGACCTAATGGGAACACGGCTCCAGGACACCATCAATCTATCGGCTACGTCACATAGGAACTTGTGCTAATATTATTCTGTGACTGTATTGTGCTTTATCATATTGTATATGGCATGCATAATTAGATAATAAATGTACTGTGAACTTTGAATTTAAACCATCTGTGCTGTATTGTAACTGTGTGTGCTGTATCATAACTGTGTGTGCTGTATCATAACTATGTGTACTGTACCATAACTGTGTGTACTGTACCGTAACAATGTATGCTGTATCGTAACTATGTGTGCTGTACCGTAACTGTGCTTTATTGTAACTATGTGTGCTGTATCGTACCTATGTGTACTGTACCATAACTGTGTGTACTGTACCGTAACAATGTATGCTGTATCGTAACTATGTGTGCTGTACCGTAACTGTGCTTTATTGTAACAATGTATGCTGTATCGTAACTATGAGTGCTGTATTGTAATTATCTGTGCTGTACCTTAACTATGTGCTGTATTGTAGCTATCTGTGCTGTATTGTTACTATGTGTGGTATCGTAACTATGTGCTGTGGATTTTGAGGTGTGTTTAGGATCATTATACTGTTGTAGAAGCCATCCTCTTTTCATCTTTAGCTTTTTTTACAGACAGTGTGATATTTGCTTCCAGAATTTGCTGGTATTTAATTGAATTCATTCTTCCCTCTACCCGTGAAATGCTCCCCTTGCCACTGGCTGCAACACAAGCCCAAAGCATGATCGATCCACCCCCGTGCTTAACAGTTGGAGAGGTGTTCTTTTCATGAAATTCTGCACCCTTTTTTCTCCAAACATAACTTTGCTCATTGCGGCCAAAATGTTCTGTTTTAACTTCATCAGTCCACAGGACTTGTTTCCAAAATGCATCAGGCTTGTTTAGATGTTCCTTTGCAAACTTCTGACGCTGAATTTTGTGGTCAGGACGCAGGAAAGGTTTTCTTCTGATGACTCTTGTATGAAGGTCATATTTGTGCAGGTGTCTCTGCACAGTAGAACAGTGCACCACCACTCCAGAGTCTGCTAAATCTTCCTGAAGGTCTTCTGCAGTCATACGGGGGGTTTTGATTTGCCTTCCTAGCAATCCTACAAGCAGTTCGCTCAGAAAGTTTTCTTGGTCTTCCAGACCTCAACTTGACCTCCTCTGTTCCTGTTAACTGCCATTTCTTAATTACATTACGAACTGAGGAAACGGCTACCTGAAAACACTTTGCTATCTTCTTATAGCCTTCTCCTGCTTTGTGGGCATCATTTATTTTAATTTTCAGAGTGATAGGCAGCTGCTTAGAGGAGCCCATGGCCGCTGATTGTTGGGACAAGGTTTGAGGAGTTAGGGTATTTATAAAGCTTTGAAATTTGCATCACCTGGCCATTCCTAACGATGGCTGTGGACAAGCCATAGCATTAACAAGCTAATTAAGATCTGAGACCTTGGTAAAAGTTATCTGAGAGCTCAAATCTCTTGGGGTGCCCAAACTTTTGCATGGTGCTCCTTTCCTTTTTTTCCACTCTAAAATTGTACAAAACAAAAATAATACATTAACCTTGCTTAAAATGTTGAAAAGAATGTTTCATCTGTAACTTGATGACTTTTGGAGATCAGTTCATCTTCTACTCACTTAACTATTCACAAAAGCAGAAGTTTTGACTGGGGGTGCCCAAACTTTTGTTTGCCACAGTTTGTGTGCTGTATTGCAACTATATGTGCTGTTTCGTAAGTATGTGTGCTGCATTGTAACTATGTGCTGTACCATAACGACAGTTACACTGTATGTGTTGTGTGTAACTATATGTAGTGTTTTTCACCTTCTTGTGCAACTGGATCCTCGATTTTTTCACTTGCAGACTGCAGACAGTTGAGATGTATACAATATACAAGTGTACCATTGAATGTCTGTAGACTTGAACTTGATATCTAGTTGTGTCCTGAGTAGGCAGTTCAAAGCTCAAAGTGAATTTCTTATCAAAGTACATATATATCACCATTTGCAACCCCGAGATTCATTTTCCTGTGGACGTTATGTAGAACATAGAACAGTACAGCACAGGAAGAGGCCATTCGGCCCACAATGTTGTGCTGAACCAGATAAGACGTAAATCAACCCCCTGCGAGAAACGAATCCCTCCTACCTACACAAAGTTCAAATGCCTCCATCTTCCTCACGTTCAGGTGCCTCTTCTAAATGTCCAATGTATTTGCCTCTCCCAATGTCCCGGCAGCCAATGCTCTCCGAACCAGGGCATCCCTTTCAACCTACTCCCTCTCACAATCTTTACATTCACATGAAATACAGAACACAATAGAATCAATAAAAGCCCACACCCAACAGTCAAATTGCAATAGACAGCAAACCGTGCAAATACAAAAGAAAAAACCCAATAAATATCAAAAACATGAGATGAAGAGTCCTTGAAAGTGAGTCCATAGGTTGTGGGAACAGTTCAGTGTTGTGGTGAGTGAAGTTGGGTGAAATTATCCCTCTGGTTCAAGAGCCTGATGCTTCAGGGGCAGTAACTGTTCCTGAACCTAGCGATGTGAATCCTGAGGCTCCTGTACCACCTTCCGGATGGCAGCAGCAAGAAGGAAGCACGTCCTGGATGGTGAGGTCCCTGATGACGGATGCTACTTTCCTGTAATGATGCTCCATGCAGGTATTCTTAGTGGTGGGGAGTGCTTTACCCATGATGGACCAGGTTGTACCCAATACACTTGGTAGCATTTTCTGTTCAAGGGCATTGGTGTTTCCATACCAGGCTGTCATGCAGCCAGTATATTTACTCTCCACCACACATCTTATAAAAGTTTGTCAAAATCTTAGATGTCATGCTGAATTTAAGCAAACTTGTAAGGAATTAGAGGTGCTGCCATGCTTTCTTCATAATGGACCTTACATGCTGGGCCCAGGACCGATCCTCTGAAATGATAACACTGAGGAATTTATTGCTGACCCTCTCCACCTCTGACCCCCAGTGAGAACTGGCTCATGAACCTCTGGTTTCCTCCTCCTGGAGACAATAATCAGCTCCTTGGTCTTGCTGATGATCCACTATCAATAACTCTCGGAGACTGGAAGTGAACGATAGGCTTTTATTAACTGCAAAAAGGGAGCACGGCATCTCAAAGACTGAGAGAGGAGCAGTGCCCCAATCACCTTTATACAGGGGTCTGTGGGAGGGGCCACAGGAGCAGTCAGCAGAGGGGCGTCCAGACGGGCACACACAGTTTACCACAGCTGACATCGAGTAAGAGGTATTTGTTGTATCACCAATCAGCCAAATTTTCAATCTCCCTCCCATATGCTGACCCATATGCATAACCTTTGATTCGGCCAATGACAGAGCTGTTGTCAGCAAACTTAAATATTGCATTGGAGCTGTACTCAGCCACACAGTCATTAGCACAGAGTGAGCAGAGAAGGGGAGTAAGCACATAGCCTTGAGGTGCTCTTGGGCTGATGAAGATGGTGGAGGACATGTTGCCAATCTGTCTGGAGTCTGCAAGTGAGGAAATTGAGGATCCGGTTGCACAAGAAGGTATAGAATTCAAGGTTTTGAAGCTTATTGAATAGTTTTGAGGGGACAGAATGTGGCTGCTTCTGAACACCCCTGTAGTAACTTTTCCTGAACCTGGTGGCGTGGGTCCTGAGGTTCCTGTGCTTCATTCCTGACAGCAACAACAAGAGAGAGAATGACCTGGATGGTGGGGGTCCTTGATGATCTTCCAGCATTTTGAGTGTGTTTCTCTGGATTTCCAGCATCTGCAAAATCTCTTTCAATACTGTTTCTTTCCTCAGGTTTTCTATAAATGATATTTCAGGAAGTTGAGAACGAGGCCCTCAGGATGTTCCTGGAATGACATCACCAACTAGAGATTGTCTAGATACCAGCTACAAGTCTATGGCCATCCACAACACCCGAGTCAGATATTCAGGCTCATCAAATTGTCTCTGACTCCCCTGGCCCAAAGGTTGAACCCATGAGTGGTGAATGCTGGGTGAAATCTGAAGTTGCAGGCCCAGTGTCTGCAAGCCTGAGAGCCCGGCACCTCTCTGCACGCAACCAACGTGCAAAAGACAGCAAACTGTGCAAATACAAATTGGAAAAAATTATCAAGAACATGAGAGTGAGTCCATGGGTTGTGGAAATAGTCAGTTCAGTGTTGGGGGAGTGAAGTTGAGTGAAGTTACTCCTTCGGTTCAGGAACCCTATGGTTGAGGGGTAATAATTGTTCCTGAGCCTGGTGGTGTAGGTCCTGAAGCTCCTGTACCTTCTCCCTGATGGTTGAGGGGTAATAACTGTTCCTGAGCCTAGTGGTGTAGGTCCTGAGGCTCCTGTACCTTCTCCCTGATGGTTGAGGGGTAATAATTGTTCCTGAACCTGGTGGTGTAGGTCCTGAGGCTCCTGTACCTTCTCCCTGATGGTTGAGGGGTAATAATTGTTCCTGAACCTGGTGGTGTAGGTCCTGAGGCTCCTGTACCTTCTCCCTGATGGCTGAGGGGTAATAACTGTTCCCAAGCCTGTTGGTGTAGGTCCTGAGGCTCCTGTACCTTCTCCCTGATGGCATCAGTGAAAAGAGAGCATGGCCTGGATGGTGGGGGCCAGACTCAGACCAGTCTCCAGTGGAGGTCAGTCCATCGGGGACTCGGACCAGTCTCCAGTGGTTGCAGCAATGTGGAACTGCTTAGGACTGGTTGCAGCAGACCATGAACAGTGGAGATTGCTGTACTGAACTCTTCCATGCAGTAAGTTTATAAGCTGACTCAGAGATTCTGTAAGACATAGGAGCAGAAGGAGGCCATTTAGCCCATCAAATCTTCTATGCCACTCGATCTTGGCTGAGTTATTTGTCCAATCAACCCCATTCTCCAGATTTCTTCTCAGAACTTTTGATGCCCTAACTAATCAAGAACCTATCAACCTGTGTTTTAAATAAACCCAATGAGTTTCCACCAAGAACTCTGTCTATTCTACTCACTGTCTTGGTAAAGCAGTTAACATAATCAAAAACCTTGAATACTGTTTCTTCTCTCCCCTTCCAGCAGGCAGGAGGTCTAAAAGCCAGAAAGCACATACCACCTGGCTCAAGGACGGCTTCTACCCCACTGTTATCAGAACCTTGAGCTGTTTCCCAGTACGATATGATGGACCCTTGACCTCACAATCTCCCTGGTTATGACCTTGCACCTTATAGTTTGCTGGCACTGCACTTTCTCTGGAACTGTAACTCCTGTCCTAGGGTTGGAGGCCTGTGATTGGGAATTGGGCTTGTTCTGCCATTTTTGTTTTTTGTTGTTGTTGTTGATGTTTTTGTTGTTCTGCTGAACAGAGTGAACATGCCACATTGGTGCTGGAATGTGTGGTAACGCCTAGGGGCTGCCCCCAGCACATCCTTAGCTGTTAATGCAAGCAGTGCTTCCACTGTGTGTTTCAATGTACATGTGGTAAATAACTATCTGAATCTGAAATGGAATTTATTCTGCATTCAGTTATTGTTTTCCCCTCTACTATCTCAATGCACTGATGAAAAAGTCTGTTCAGATGGCAAAACAAAGGTTTCACTGAACCTCAGTGCCTGTGACAATATTGAACACATTTGAATGTACCAGTGTAAACAGCCCCACAAGTGGACTTGGTGACTCTATGGGTGGTGTCACCCTCTGTCTTTCATCTGCATCCTCACAGCCAGGCAGTTCTCTGTGGGAAGAGCATCACAGCCCAGAATCTGGAATTAATTTGCACCTTGCTGCACAGGAATACAAAGGACACCATACCAAGATACACAGGAACAGTGGGGCAGATGCTCAGTTAGAGGGTGATGTTTCAGGATGCCGTCTATTTAATGTTGATCTCTTTGCCAAATCTGCTGTTCCAGGAATCAATGGTGAGTCTTGGTCAATCACAAGTACATGCTTCCTTGGACAGGGAGAGCAAGCTTGTAACAGGTGCAGTCTCTCTGGGGACTCCATCCAGCTGGAATGAGATGTCTCAGCACTTGGCCTCAAGTCTTCTGGCGATAATGTCAGCAATACTTTTCTAATTTGTTTCTGAACTCCCATGTTCGTTCTGTGGAATTACGTTCATCCAGGTGCCTCGAGCACCATTTATTCTTCTACCCTTTTGCAGGGGGTCCAAAGCTTTCTTATGCTGCTGGGCCTTACCATTAACTGTGGGTGCTGTCGTCCCTAGGTTGAGAGCCCCCAGGTCCTGGAAGATAGAACACTGCAGCACAGCAGAGTACAGTACAATACAACACAGTACAATACAGTACAGCACAGTACAGTACAATACAGTACAGCACAGTACAGAACTCTGCAGCACAGTACAGCACAGTACAATACAGAACAGCACAGCACAGTACAGCACAGCATAGTACAGTACAGTACAGTACAGCACAGTACAATACAGAACAGCACAGTACAGCACAGTACAGTACAATACAGTACAGCACAGTACAGAACTCTGCAGCACAGTACAGCACAGTTACAATACAGTACAGCACAGTACAGCACAGTACAGTACAATACAGTACAGCACAGTACAGAACTCTGCAGCACAGTACAGCACAGTACAGCACAGTACAGCACAGCATAGTAACAGTACAGTACAGTACAGTACAGTACAGCACAGTACAGCACAGTACAGTACAATACAGTACAGCACAGTACAGAACTCTGCAGCACAGTACAGCACAGTACAGCACAGTACAGCACAGCATAGTACAGTACAGTACAGTACAGTACAGCACAGTACAATACAGAACAGCACAGTACAGCACAGTACAGTACAATACAGTACAGCACAGTACAGAACTCTGCAGCACAGTACAGCACAGTACAATACAGAACAGCACAGTACAGCACAGTACAGTACAATACAGTACAGCACAGTACAGAACTCTGCAGCACAGTACAGCACAGTACAATACAGTACAGCACAGTACAGCACAGTACAATACAGTACAGCACAGTACAGCACAGTACAGTACAATACAGTACAGCACAGTACAGAACTCTGCAGCACAGTACAGCACAGTACAATACAGAACAGCACAGCACAGTACAGCACAGTACAGCATAGCATAGTACAGTACAGTACAGTACAGCACAGTACAGTACAGTACAGCATAGTACAGTACAGTACAGCACAGTACAGTACAGTACAGTACAGTACAGCATAGTACAGTACAGTACAGCACAGTACAGTACAATACAGTACAGCACAGTACAGAACTCTGCAGCACAGTACAGCACAGTACAGCATAGTACAGTACAGCACAGTACAGTACAATACAGAACAGCACAGTACAGTACAATACAGAACAGCACAGTACAGTACAGCATAGTACAGTACAGTACCAGCACAGCACAGTACAATACAGAACAGCACAGTACAGTACAGCATAGTACAGTACAGTACAGCACAGTACAGTACAGTACAGTACAATAACAGAACAGAACGGCACAGCACAGTACAGTACAGTACAGTACTGCACAGTACAGCACAGAACAGTACAGTACAGCACAGCACAGCTCAGCTCAAGCCCTTTGGCTCACAATGCTGTGCCAACCTGTTAACCTACTCCAAGATCAATCTGACCGTTCCTTCTTACACACCATCCATTTTTCTTTCATCCATGTGACTATCTAGGAGTGTCTGAAATGCCCCTTATATTATTTGCCTCTACCACCACCCCTGGCACTGCAATCCATGCAGCCACCAAACTGTGTAAAAAAATCTACCCCTGACATTCCCCAGTGATAATCTTAAAATGATGCCCCCTCATATTAGCTACTTCTACCCGGGCTGTCTATATCTATGCCCCTTATCATCTCTATCTCATCCTCTTTCACTCCTAAGAGAAAAGCCCTAGCTTCTCAACCTGTACTCATTAAACATGCTCTCAAGTCCAGGCAGCATCCTGGTGAATCTCCTCTGCACCCACTCTAATCCAGGCAGCATCCTGGTGAATCTCCTCTGCACCCACTCTAGTCCAGGCAGCATCCTGGTGAATCTCCTCTGCACCCTCTCTAATCCAGGCAGCATCCTGGTGAATCTCCTCTGCACCCTCTCTAGTCCAGGCAGCATCCTGGTGAATCTCCTCTCCACCCTCTCTAAAGCCCTCTAGTCCAGGCAGCATCCTGGTGAATTTCCTCTGCACCCTCTCTAATTCAGGCAGCATCCTGGTGAATCTCCTCTGCACCCTCTCTAGTCCAGGCAGCATCCTGGTGAATCTCCTCTGCACCCTCTCTAATCCAGGCAGCATCCTGGTGAATCTCCTCTGCACCCTCTCTAATCCAGGCAGCATCCTGGTGAATCTCCTCTGCACCCTCTCTAATCCAGGCAGCATCCTGGTGAATCTCCTCTGCACCCTCTCTAATCCAGGCAGCATCCTGGTGAATCTCCTCTGCACCCTCTCTAATCCAGGCAGCATCCTGGTGAATCTGCTCTGCACCCTCTCTAATCCAGGCAGCATCTTGGTGAATCTCCTCTGCACCCTCTCTAATCCAGGCAGCATCCTGGCGAATCTCCTCTGCACCCTCTCTAATCCAGGCAGCATCCTGGTGAAATCTCCTCTGCACCCTCTCTAATCCAGGCAGCATCCTGGTGAATCTCCTCTGCACCCTCTCTAGTCCAGGCAGCATCCTGGTGAATCTCCTCTGCATCCTCTCTAATCCAAGCAGCATCCTGGTGAATCTCCTCTCCACCCTCTCTAAAGCCCTCTAGTCCAGGCAGCATCCTGGTGAATCTCCTCTGCACCCTCTCTAATCCAGGCAGCATCCTGGTGAATCTCCTCTGCACCCTTAAGATTCTGTATCCTTCCTATAATGATGGGACCAGAACTGAGTCAAAGGTGGTAAAGCATAGAAAAAAAAACCCTTCAGCCCACTTTGTTTATGACTATTTTGTCCATTGCACTATTTCCATTTGCACTCAATAGGACTGTATATTTCTATACTTTGTCAGTTGAAGCGTTTAAACGTCTCAAAGCTGCAGAGTGAATGATTGATGCACACACTCATGCAGTGAGATCTAGATATCACATTGTGCAAATAACATACCACTCAGATCCTTTATCTTCTTGTTTTTTGATACTCCTATCATGGATAAAAGATTCCCATTATGCCTTTATGCCTTCCTGTGCCTCATATTTTTATGTATGTCTATCTCTTGGGTCACCCCCCTCGACCTCCTTCTGCCAGGGAACCCGCCTG